>NW_024412423.1:16247048-16370557 GCF_014898765.1 Herpailurus yagouaroundi | reverse complement strand
TTCCCTTCCCTTCCCTTCCCTTCCCTTCCCTTCCCTTCCCTTCCCTTGAGTGACCCTGGTTGCCTTTCTTTGCTTTTCTTGTGCTTTTGGGTCCTTTCCTCCCTAGCAGACTCTCCTTTAAGTTAATGAAGACTAATAGTCTGATGGTCACTTCGACATTCATCTTTTACGTTACCATTCCTATGTAGACTCATATGCTTCATTTTGTGCAAATCCTGAGATCCTAATTTATATAGAGATAACAGTGCACATTATGTTCTTCCCTAGCAATTAAAAAGAAAAGGTTACTTTCAAGCCTGTTATAAAATAATAACACACTGTATCAGCAAAAAGAGCAGGAACAGTTTTTTTCCTCATTTCCTGAATTAAGGAAAATAGCATATGAACAGACAACAGAAACATACGGTGATATGAAATCTATTTGAGCAACTAATGTGCTAAAATATAAGGTTGATGAAGTATTGGGATTTATCACTAGGAAAATATAGAAGCAACTGCCACAGTTATCCCCTGGGAAATTAAAAAATAATAAATAAATAAGGAGCCAGTAAGTAACTGTGAATGAGAAGATACAGATGTTTCATGAAAATAAAACACTGTCTTAATGTTGCTTTGACGGTACTTAAATATAATAAGTCTACACAATGACAGATTATCCCAAGACACTACTGGAAAAGAGGTTATCATTATGAGATATTTATAACAGCTAGGTTCTGCTTCAATGTCTAATTGAAATATCAGACATGATATATGCTTAGCAGATATATTCATACTACAATCATACTAAAAATGAAACTCAAACATAAGAAAAAGTATGATGCTACTAGAAGTGAGGAAGGACAGTTTTATGAAGATATGAAAGAAACTTGGATTAGAAATGGAAAATAAACCAGTTACCTTAGATATTAGTGGTTGATGTATTTAATTTAGTTTTATTTTATTCATTTAGTTTATTTCAACTACCTATTTAGACTATCTTTTTTTATATAACATTTAAGGAGTTCAATATTTGAACTCTGGAGAAAGTAACATGACAATTAAATTTTGAAAATGGGGGGCACCTGGGTGGCTCAGTCTAACTCTTGATTTCAGCTCAGCTCATGATCCAAGGTCAAGGGATAGAGCCCAGGGTTGGGCTCCATGCTGAGCATGGAGCCTGCTTAGGATTCTCTCTCTCTCTCCCTCTGCCTCTCGCTCCTGCTCATGTGCTCTTTCTCTGTCTCTGTAAAATGAAAAAAATATTTTTTGAACATGCAGACACTATAAATTTGTTCCTGTGATAGACTTAAAAGTATTTATAACTCTTCTAAACAGTTTAATGTATTTGATCATTGAAAACCATCATTTAATGTTGCATTATATAGAGTTGTATTGGACAAACACAACTCCTTCTTCTTTTTAAATTGTTTTAAATGTTTATTTATTTTTGAGAGAGAGAGGGAGACAGAGCGCAAGCAGGGGAGGGCAGAGATAGAAGGAGACACAGAATCTGAAGCCGGCTCCAGGCTCTGAGCTGTCAGCACAGAGCCCGATGTGGGGCTCGAACTCAGGAACTGTGAGATCATGACCTAAGCCAAAGTCGTACGCTTAAGTGACTGAGCCACCCAGGCACCCCAAACACAACTCATTCTTGAAATGTGATAATAAAACATTATTTTGTCTTCCAATGTCTTTTATTTTTATTTGATGGGACAATATTTTTCCTGTTCTTGGAAGTAACAATTTTGATACTGACATTAAAATGTCCAGAACCATGTAACAGGTAAAACTTTGAATTTATTTTAAAATTAAGCCATCTCCTACCCCTCCTGTTACCCTTCCTGAGATCACAGCAATATGACATTATCTTCAACTCCTCTCTGTAAAGATCTGCTTATCCCTTAGTGTTGGCAGCCCTCATCCCAGACTTTCCTTGTGTTGACCTTCATCATCACACCCATAACATGTATACATTCCCTAACCCCAATAAAAATCTGAATGTGCAGACTTCAAATGAGGCCACTCTTTTCTTGCTAATTGCCAGCATGTTGCCTGGCATCGCTCATCCTAGAGATTTTAGACTAGAGTGTCTAGAGTGATAGACATAAGACCATCACTCTTAGACTGGTCTTATGAAAACCTCCTGTCTACATGTAAGACTAAAGGGTAATGCAATTATTGGTACTTACCAGGGTTTCAAGCCCATTATGTCTATGGTGCAAGCCATCATCACATCCAGGTTAGTTCATGTGTCTGGTCCAGCCAGTGTAAATGACTTGGAGAGTGTGCCAAAAGTAGTTCATATGTTCAGACCATCAGTCTCTCTGGAATGGTCACTGTTGAAGAGTTGGTTCAGATAATAGCCATATATTTATCTTTCCTCTATCTTTTTATAGAGCTGAAAAAAGCTCTATCTTCTAGCTGTGAATGCCTAAAGATGGCTATGACTGAGGAGGAGGGGTAAGTGGGGCTTTCACTGGCTCTTACCAAGATTTCGGTCTCTGCTGCGTCCTGACCTAGCCCCTAGGTCCCTTAATGGGGTTGACTCCAGTCCCACTGGAGAGATACTCCATTACCCATGAGCCTCAATCCCTACTTTATTCACTCTAGGCTCTACCATGCACCCTCCCCAAGCAAGATACTCCAGAGATGGGGCACAGGACTAACCATAGGCAGTACTTGCTACCACTCTCTGTGTCACCTTGGGAAGTTCACTTTAGCCTTTAAACTTCAGTTTCTTCATCTCTAAAGTTACAACAATAATAATACCTACCTAATAGGGTTCTTCTGAGGATTAAAGTGAGCCTCATTCATGTAGGAGCACTAAATCAACAATCAATATATTCAGTTGACAGTAGAGATTTTGTTGACTAGAGGGATCACATGAATATGGCTTGTAACCAAACACCCATACCTAATATATCTATCATCTAAGCACAAAATAACATATATATGTATATACATATGTGTGTGTGTAAATATACATATGAATATACGTTTTATACACTGACAAGTATTTAATTTACATCACTATGTCCTTGGAAATATTTTGCTGCAAAGTCCAGCTACATCCTGCAGAGAACAAATAGGTCCTGAGACTACATGGAGATGAATAGGAGAACAGGGGAGAGTAGTTTTCCAGATATCCTTGCTAAGGCCCCAGGCACGAGTGAAGGCAATTTGGCTCCCCCAGTCCAACCTAGTCATCAGCTGAATATCACTGAGCGAACCCAGTCAACATCATGTGGAGACACAGAAGAGCCCAGCTGAGCCCTGTCTGAATTTCTGACACACAAAATCATAATACAGTTAAAAGGTTGTTGTTTTAAGCTGCTAAATTTTGGCATAGTTCTTTACACAGGTAACTGAAAACTATCTTTATTTAGGCTAGGCTTTATTCAGGAGATAGCCATGTTATAATTAAGCTTATATTTAGGTTATCAAGTGTCATCATGAGCTTAAGATGTATTTCTCTCTGGGAACAGGAAAGCCTGAATCTAGGCACATTTGCTTGAAAAAATGAGAAGAATCCTGGAAAATATATAATCCTAAAGAGAAACTAGAGTCTTGCAGATGATCACAACCCACATTAGTGACTAGACCGCATAGACTTCTGTAAAAATTGCTTGGCATCTATATTTTTACCAGCCTCATCTGAATTACTGTCCTAATCCTTATGTATATATGTATACAGAGATGGGTTTGCCATTGGCTGGGTGTGAGTTGAAGAGAGGACAAGTACTACAGTCCAAGCCCGAAGGAGTTATTTCACTTATATTTCCGTAAGATATTGAATGCAAGCATTTCATGCAGACACTCTGCAAACAGCAAAGCTATGATACCCTGAAAGTGTCAGCACACCAGAGGAACAGTGCCTAGCAGGGAATCACTGGGTTCAAGAGAAGCAGCGATACTGCCAGGCACGACAGAACTTGACACAGCTGTGGTAGCACCCACTATCTGAATGGTGTGTGGCTTGAAAGAGTCTGGCAGAAGTGGTCAGGAATCGAACAGGTGACCCATGTGGTCATCAGAGGAGAGCAGGTGGAACAATGTCCCAGGCATACTCTGAGCAGTGGAGGAAAAAGTGTCAGGGAGCTCGGACCCTGTGGGTAGAGTGAGCATCATCAAAACGTGAGTCTGCATTCTCTTAACCCAGCTCCTCCAAGCCAGCGCTCTGGACTCATTACCTTTCCACGTTCCCCCTGTAAAGCAATATGCATAATGCCCATGGCATGCTGAACGCTCACTGCTACAAAGCCAATCTCTGCTATTACCACATGGGTGGTTACCAAGAGTCAATCAGTCTACTATAAAATCTATCCTATCTATGGCTGCCAAAGCAAGTTTTTGATGAATATTATGTAAACCAATGAGAATTGGATGCAAAAATCATTGTTTTTCAGAAAACTAAATAGTTTTTTCAATAAAGACAGGTCACTATAAAAAGATACTGCCAATTTAGTTTTAAATGATAGAATTGTACAAGGCTGAGACAAAAACACAGAAAGATTATGCACTCAGATTCCTTCACAATTCTCTTTAAGTTCTTGCCCCTCTTTCAAAAAACCAAACCTGGTTTTTAAATATTTAATATTTAATGTTCTGGAAGAGGTGGAAAATGTGCTGACACCTTTAAAGAAAACCCAAACAGGGGCACCTGAGTGGCTGAGTCGGGTGAGTGTCTGACTTGGGCTCAGGCCATGATCTCATGGCTTGTGAGTTCAAGCCCCACGTCAGACTCTGTGCTGACAGCTCAGAACCTGGAGCCTGCTTCAGATTCTGTGTCTCCCTCTCTCTTTCTGTTCCTGCCCCACTTGCACTCTGTCTCTATCTCTCTTAAAAATAAACAAACATTAAAAAAATTAAAAAAAAAAAAACAAAAAACCTTCACCTTTCATACCCTGCTCTGGATGCCCCTGAAAACAAAACAGCATTTTATAGCCGTTACATCTCCTTTTGTGAATCACAGGCAGAGGATGGATTTAGGCGAATATTCCTATGCACATAATTTAATATATAATAATATTTGTTACCACTATCAATTTAACTTCTTTTGCTGAGTTTCTCCTTTTCTTAAGCAATTCTTGATACTGATTTTGACCTACTATATGTTTTCTATATTTTTTAATTTTCACTGGCTTTTAAGAGATAAGAATGTTTTTACTTGTCTTATGTTCACCATCTTTCACAATCTTATTTGGAAAAAGAAGACTGAACTGCCAATAATTATATATAAACCTAATTTCTTTGATTTTGATATGAATTTACTAAGAAAATAAAATTCAAGGTCTGGAAACTTCCTATCAGAGATTCTAACCTTTGTTCTAAGTTGTATTAGCTAGGGTAGTAAAGTAGCTTGTAGGAAATAAACCCTCAAATCTCCGTCTTGCGCACCATATAGTTCATCTCTTACATACAGGGTCCAATTGTGAATTTCTGGTCAGCACCATTCAGGAATCAGGCTTTCCCCATTGTTCCTTAAGGCATGGAAATCTCCTCCTGGATTTTCTGCATGTACTCAGGAAAGCAGTGCAATGAATATGCATGGAAAGTGGTGGAAGAGTTTTAAATGGACCCGGCCTAAAGTCATGCATGAACTCTACTCATGTTGTATTAGACAGAATTCAGTTGTCTAGTGACATCAAACTGCAAGGAATACTGACACATATCGTCTAGCTGTTTGTCTTGGACGAAGAAGCAAGGCTGAGCGAGCATATGGCAGCTTCTACAGCAAAAGCCATGCACTGCCTATGTTTCCAACACATAACAACAAACTTATCCCGTCTCCTAAAATGGTACTGAGGAGGAAAAAGAAAGATGTTCTCCGTTTTAACTTTTATTGCCCTTCTTAATGTAAAGACTTAAGACAAATCTTACCTGTAATGTGTTATAATATATTCTGAATTATTGATATCAATAACCAAGTTATTTCATTGCTATAATGTCCACTGAAACTTGCCTTCCACAGTGTTACACATATAGTTATGGAACACAGATATTACTTCTATAGGAATTAAAAGAAACACTAACAATAGCTTTCAGAGAAATAATCCCCGAGCAAAGCTAATTTTTTTAATGTTTATTTATTTTTGAGAGAGAGAGAGAAAGAGAGAGAGAGAGAGAGAGAGAGAGAGAGAGAGAGAGGCAGAGAGAGAGGGAGACACAGAATCTGAAACAGGCTCCAGGCTCTGAACTGTCAGCACAGAACCCGACTCGGGGCTCGAACTCATGAGGCATGAGATCATGACCTGAGCTGAAGTCAGATGCTTAACCACCTGAGCCACCCAGGCTCCCCTAAAGCTAATTTTAATACAAAGTTCATTGTCCTTACTGATTTTGATTGAATAAATGTAGTTGGTTGGTTGACTTCTTTGATTTATTTAAACTAATGAGAAATAAAAAAGGGTTTTTATTACACAAAGATAATTACAGATTATGGAAACACAATCTATATTCATTTTAGATTCTGAAAGACTGTATGAAAACCAAATGTGATATGAAAATAACAGAAAAATAATTTAAAATCTGGAGAATATACTTCATAGAGGTTTATATCCCAAGGAAAACCAAGCTAGAATTACATAAGTTAGAGCTCTAAAAACATTCTTTTTTAATGTACAATTTAGAAATGAAATAATCAAATCCAATTTAGATGAAATATTCAAAATGATTAATTTAAGATGTTTCACCAAAAAAAATTCTTTAAATGTCCCAAGGGAACACAATGTTTTAAACTACAATCCAGAAAAACTTTAAACTATGAAAGAAAATAACTCCACTGTATATTTCTAATATTTTAGTTAATATCCATGATAAGACATTCTAGATCAAATAGCTTTAATGGACTCTCTTTATGGAATGCTCCTGCTACAGATCCTTCAGGAGAAAGATAATCTGCTTGTCTGTCTTCTTTGAATGACCTCCTTGGCTGCCTTTAAAATACCATTTTCCAGTCAGCAGCACTTAATTCTCCTCATCCATTTATTCATCCTAGCTCAGGCCAAGAATATTCTGGCATACTTCAGAACTAGAGGGTTGGATGGGTGTTGCCTGATAGTTTGTTCTTTGGAACAGTTATGATCACTGATGGAATAATAATTCATCTGACCAGAAAGGCCAAAGAAAAAATTGGAGAGGCCTGGGAAGCAAAACTGAGTTCAAGCAAAACACTGTAGTAGGTGAGATTTATTTTCAGCATTTTTGATCGCTTTCCTTTCACTAATTTCCCCTCTTTAAGTTCCTCACTGTGAGGCTCAGCTTGAATGTAACCTCAGACAGTGCTTTACAATCTGAACTTTTTCTCTGTTCTTTTATCTTGGGCATCATTTCACCCAGGCCTCCTCAATATCCTAGATGATGTTTACTGGCATAATTGATTAATCTTTGGTAATACCTGACTGCACATCAGTGCAGCGTGGTGTTACTCTATCCACAATCATTAGTATTTTAACACAGACCTACAGACATGAACATTTGAATTCCTCTTAGAGGCTGATACAGAATTCTGAAGATGTGTATACAAAGACCAGTCCCCAGCCTTCAAATCTGATCTGTATCTGTACTACAGTTACGGCCTTCTCCTTTGACAATGGGCCATTATTTTTCTTTCTTTCCTAATGTGCAATGGGATAATGGGTGTGTGTGAAGGGAGCAATCTCCTAGTAGATATTCATATAATTCATGCTATAAGAAGGCTGATTATTTTACTTTAGATTACAATTATCTTCTTTTTTTAATAATTTTTTAAAATGTTTATTCATTTTTCAGAGAGAGAAAGACAGAGTATGAGTGGGGCAGGGGTAGAGAGAGAGATGAAGACACAGAATCTGAAGCAGGCTCCAGGCTCTGAGCTGTCAGCACAGAGCCCAACGTGGGGCTTGACCCCACAAACCATGAAATCATGACAAGAGCTGAAGTCAGATGCCTAACTGACTGCACCACCCAGGCGTCCCACAATTATCTTCTGAACATGATGGTCACAATTTCAAACGCCCACAGGAGCTCGGTGGGTAAAACAAATGTGTGAATTTGGCAGTACATACTTCTACTTAGGAGTATTTAATCAATAAAATATCTTAGACAGAGAACACATGAGTGGGGGAGACGTAAAGAGGGAGAGAGAGAGAATCTTACGCAGGTTCCATGCTCTGCACAGAGCCAGATGTGAGATTTGATCCCATGATTCTGGGATCATGACCTGAGCCCAAATCAAGAGTCTGATGCTCAACCAATTGAGCCACCCAGGCACCCTCTACCTATGAGTATTTAAGTTAAACTGTCATAATTATCATGCTGGCTAAATTAAACATGCTTGCATCCTCTGCTTTAAGGTTCTTAACAACAAAACCACACCTCTGTGTTAAGGAACAGGAGGCTAGACATCACTAATAAGAATGAAAATCTCATCAGAGGCAGAGGGTACTCTATTACTCTATTACTCTGAGTCTTGATGATGGAAGAAAGGTCAAGCTATCTAATCTATAATTAACAGCAGAAAGCTAATGTCTGAAGAGCAATATCCCATGTTTAAAAAAAATATGTCCATTTGTAAAGTAAATAGATGATAAGCTTCTGGGATTTAAAATTCTCTTCCTTATTATTTAATCTATTTTCAACCATTACACAATTAAAAAATGGTGCTCTTTTAATCAGAAAAGGAAACAATGAAATCTTTGTTCATTAAGATTAATTTGTTTAGAAGACAATGTTTATACTAACATGTTGATAGAACCATGCACAAGTGGCAGGCATCAGGATAGCAGGCCATCACAGGGACCTGGGCCTGGATATCCTAAAAACCATAGGTGCTCACAATAGTCTCCAGACAGGATGCAAAGTGGAGCACTCTAGTGAACAACTCCCAGCTGTGGGCTTTGCATGACCGCATGGCCCTACTGCTTACACTTCTGTGTATTTGTCATTTTTTCCCCTGGTCATTTTGGGAATCCAGCCTGTATAAACTATGTTAATGGAACCAAGAGAAAGAGATATGGTCCATATTTGAAAAGAAGGGTAGAACGAGACAAACTCCTGGAAATCCAGCTTGCTGGTGACAGCTACTGAAGGCCCCTGGGAAGATAAAGTCCGCAAGGCCCCTGACCCTGGTATTTGTCCCAAAGTCATGCTTTGATTTACATTTTTCTTGAAGGGGAAGACAGTATTCCCTACACCTGGAATGAAATGAGTCAAGCAATGCCCTCTAAGCCCCCCCTTTGTTTTTCACTGCTCTTAGACATTCTTTTAGGATAGAAACGTGAAACTGAGGCATAAAGCCTCACACACCTTCATAGATGACGTAACTTTGCCTCAAAGAGGGGGGAAAAAAAACTACATAATTACTTTATGGGAGAGCCAAAGAGATTTTCTTTGGTGCCTTGACTACCGTTTTTGTCCATGCTCACAACTAAGCAAACAAGACGGGAGGGAGAAGTAACTTGGTTTTTTCAGATGGTTGATTGTACTTATTCTTATCTTAGCCAGAGTTGGAGACCTAGAGCGACAGGAGCCTGATGTTTCCTAACTGCTCCCCAATCAATATATACACGTCTCGGTCTGGTATTTAAAGCCATCCACAGTTGCCCTTGTATTAATTTTCTATTAATGCATCACCACAAGTTACCACAACTTTAGCAGATTGAAACAACACCTATTCATTATCTCACAGTCCTATAGGCCAGAAATCCCAGAATGCTCAGATAGGGATTGCTTGCCAGAGCAACCTCTGGGTCTCACAAGATCAAAGTGAAGGTGTCAGCCCACCCATCACTTATCTGGAGGCTTTTGGAGAAAATCCCCCTCCCAGGAGCCTTCAGACTGTTGGCAGAATTCAGTCTCATGCAGTTGTATAATTAAGGTCTTGTTTCCTTGAACCAGAGTTTCTAGAGGCTGCCCACATTCCTGGGCTGGTAGCCTCTCCTACTTCAAAGCCAGCAATGATGCACTGGATCCTTCTTGTGTTTTGAAGGTGACTTCTGCTTTCACCAACCTGGGAAGGAGCCCTGCTTTTAAGGGCTCATATGCTCACACTGGATCCACCAGGATAATCCAGGATAATCTCTTTAAGATTATCAACACTTTAAGATTATCACTTTAACAACATCAGAAAGACTCTTTTTTCCATGTAAAGTAATTTATTCATAATTGTTCTATCTCATCACATTCGTAGGTTCCAAGAATTAGAAAATGGAATCTTGAGGTGGGAGTGGGGGGAAGGAGGAGGTTTTAAGAATTCTGCTTACCGAAGATCCTAAACAACAATATTCCAAGTGGAATCAAGACAATTCACTTCCTCAAACCACACCTATAGTGTCCTGTTTATCTTTTCTTACCTAGTTTCCTCTTTGTAGGATGTATCTCTCTGTTTGCATTCCACTGCCTGACCCCACCTACCTAGGTCCTGCTGTAGCTTCAAGGTCAACTTCAAAGGGCTCTTCCAACAAAAATTCCCCCTAGTGTGATCAGGCCCGTTACCATCCACACAGTTTAATGTATACTTCTCTTTTGATCCTAATTACATTATGCATTTCATTTTGTTCATCTTTATACTTACTTGCTCCTTGATAATGTATTGATGCAAATGCATGGAAAGCTTTGAAGGTGTCTTCCTCACCTCTGAGTACCTCTACCATTCAGTTCCTTATTACAGTTGGATTGTCACATATTCAATATGGTATTTTCTCAAAAGAAAGATGTCATTCTTTTCCCAAAGGGACCAAAGGCTTGAACCTGTATGTAGGATACTCCTGACCTGCTCTGTGTGTGCTATCATGTGTATTCTCTGCCAGAACAGCACTCACCACACTATAGTGGTAGTATTTCATCACATCAGTGCCTCTAACACAAAATATCTCAAGGACAGGGGGTCAGCTTCAGTCATTTGTTTTCTCATTTGGCACAGGTGGAGTTAACTATTAGGCCTTGTGCCACGTACAGCGATACCACTGTGAACAAAAGAGACCTCATGGAACATACAGTCTAACGGGAAAGGCAGACATTAGGGAAACAATCAAAGAAATAAATATATACTTACAAGGTTCAGGAAGGAATCTGATGGAAGAATGAGAGAAGCTATTAGAAGGAATACCAAGGAACCTTACTGAAGGGGAAGGGCAAGTGGTACTTCCTTGAAAAGTGACATTTAATCTGAAACTTGAAAGAAAAACAGGAACTTTTCAGGAAAGAACATTGATAAGAATGGTCCAGGCAATGGTAGTGTAAGTAGGGGAGATGATGTGAAACGAAGCTAGAGAAGTAAAAAGTCAGGTCATTGAGAGCCTCATATGAGTTGAGGATTTAGATTCTCATTTAAGTGCTATTACAGTTACTGAAATTAAAGTTTTAAGTAAAGAAGCGAGATGGCTAGACTGAGTGTTTCAAAAGAACATGAGCGGTAGTGTGGTGATGAGTTGGAAGAACCACCCAGCAAAGAAGAGAGAGCAACAGAGGGGCCACAACAACCACCCACGGACTGGCCATCTTCAAGTATCCATGACATATGGACCTTTTGATCAAATACTAGTAGACTCCTGGGCTTCTATGGGTAGAGAGACTCCTACCTCAAATACTCACTCCATGTTGGTTGTAAAGACATTAAAAATGCTATGCAATAACATTTTTATGGAAGCTTAAAATATGTGTCAGTCAGGGGGCGCCTGGGTGGCGCAGTCGGTTAAGCGTCCGACTTCAGCCAGGTCACGATCTCGCGGTCCATGAGTTCGAGCCCCGCATCAGGCTCTGGGCTGATGGCTCGGAGCCTGGAGCCTGTTTCCAATTCTGTGTCTCCCTCTCTCTCTGCCCCTCCCCCGTTCATGCTCTGTCTCTCTCTGTCCCAAAAATAAATTAAAAAATGTTGAAAAAAAAATTAAAAAAAAATATGTGTCAGTCAGTACAAATCATTGGACTTGTAATGTTTATGTGGCTCAATTAAATTCCATGTGCAAAATACCTAACACATCAACTGGCCTATGGTAAGTAATCAAAAAATATTAAGTCCCTTGTGCCTCTTCTTTATGTGGTCCACACCACAACATGACATATTGGTGCCACTTGATTTAAACTATTTCCTCATCAGACACCAACGTAGTCTATATTCAAATGGTCTGTTTGAAGAATCCCATTACCAAATAAAATTTACAAAGTCCATCAAAGTTATATTATTCATCTATACACCTGAGTGAATTACTTACATTAATAAAGGAGACCATACAATCATTACCAATATGATTCTTAAAAAGGGCAAAAGCCCTATCGAGCATTCCTCTGAGCTGGCTACAAACTCCACCGCACTGAATTCAGAGTCAGTAAGACAGAAGTGATAAATGAGTTAGCATGACCCAATATCAATAAATACTCCGTCCACATGGGTTTTATCCAAGGCAGTTCAAAAATTTTGAGGAGGAAAAAATAGGCTAGTGGCAGAGGTCCTGGAAAACTAGAATATTTTGGAAAAGTTTTGAAAGACCTATAATCAGAATAACGTCCAAAGAGAATAAAGTAGGTGAAATTAGAAAGAATGAACTACAAATTGTGAAGAAAATCAGTGTAATTGGCACGCTAAGTAAATTCTTGTTGAAAGAAGAGTGTAGCAATTTTCCTCATGATTACACATGTGAAGTATTAGAGATTTCAGTTGGTTTACAAATTGATGCAGTTATTGACTAAGCATGGACTATGGATCAGTTCTTCTGATATTCCAGAAATCTTTCACTTAATTCCTCCTCCAAATTGACTCTCTTTCCTCCTCCACCTTGCTCACTACCTAGCATGGATTACGTCAATAGGCTCCCAAGTCCTCTGGCTTCCAGTTTGGTTTGGCCGGCAGGAAGCTGAGAGCGAGAGGGAATTCAGGACAGAGTATCTGTTTTCCTGATTCCCAGCCTGTTAATTTGCCCTGGCAGCCTGTGTCACTTGACACAAGGTCACTTTGCCACTGCAGGTGGCTGCTATATGAGACATTCTCTTTTTTAGAGTTTTAGTAATATCTTCTTCCCATTGTCCATTCAGCTCTATGGGTGATGAAACCTTGCTTCCACTAACTCCAGGTTTCTGTGCTGTGTCTTGTGTCTCCCTCCACCCCACCACCACACACACGCCTTTGTAATTAGTCCCTTGTATAAATAAACTCTCCTCAA
The DNA here is from genome assembly GCF_014898765.1 of Herpailurus yagouaroundi. Classification (NCBI taxonomy): domain Eukaryota; kingdom Metazoa; phylum Chordata; class Mammalia; order Carnivora; family Felidae; genus Herpailurus; species Herpailurus yagouaroundi. Next base: position 16,357,445 of record NW_024412423.1, on the reverse strand, counting down.
GTTAGGCTAATTTGAATGTGATATCTTTTCCATTTGAGATCTTTCCTGATATCTATAATTCCTGACAAACTCTATTTGCACTAGACCTGTGTTTCCAAACTTCAGTTATTCACGTAAGGACTCTGGGGCCAGAGAATTCTGAGCAACTGATCTTTGTTTTCATGCCATAGTACTGAGTTCAGAAACATCTTTGAACCAGATTTGGCCAGCCTGGGGTGGGGAGAAGGTGATAAATGGGGGCTGTGTTCCTGGCCTGAGTGTTCTGTGCTAACATGTGTTCTGTAGTCATACTGTGTATTCTACAGCACTGACAGTGATGAGGTGCACCTGGCATCTCAGGATGAGGGGGAATCCAGCCCAGACCCACACTAGCCTACCTATAAGTGGCTCGAGTCATCCATATTTAAGGCAGACCTGGAAGGCTGCTGAGCTTCTAGGCGCTCTGGTGTCACCTTCAATGACACATGTTATCACCCAAAACTGTATGACCCCTGGATGAAGACTGTGAGGTCTAGAAAGAAGCTTGTATAATTATGAGACCTAAGAAATGTGGCTTATCTTTCTGCTCCTACTTGTGATTGTCCTGGCTTCATTCTCTATATCCTTTGACTTTGTAAACTTTGTCCGGCATACCTCAGTGGTCTCTGAGTCTTCTCTCACCTTCACTGCAACCCTACTCTTGAGATGTGTCGATACAGAAGTCATGTGATAACTGTATTCATGATTTATGCCTGACCTACCTACCACTTCTCAATCGATTTTAAATCCACTCCTTATTTTAAAAAATATTACAATATTTTATCAGGTAAAATATAGTAAAATCACAAACATGATATGCTAGTTGTGTGATTTCTTATACACATTAAGATAAATACCCAACACTGTTCAGATTCTGCTGACATAGGTTGCTTAAGTACTGGGATCACCCCTTCACTGAAATCAACTTAAAGTCTCAGCTTAAAAAAAAAAAAAGATTTTTAAATCTTCATAAAAGCACAGATGAGCTGGCAGAAGAGTGAACGATTCCCAGATGCTGCCCAAACCTGGGTTTTTGTGGCCTTATGATAGGCAGAAATAAGAGATAAGCTTCAAAGCCTAGGCAAAAAGGGGAATCTAAGAGGAGAGTTCCACTGCTTATAATACTTGCTCTCTCAAGTTGTAAACCACTCAGAAGTGAATAGAAACAAACTCTCTACTTAGACCTGAGAAATGGGGGTGGGGAGTTATCGCTGAAAATACGGGACTAGAAGGTAGCCTTCTTCCATTTGCACCCATTTTATCAAGGCAGACCAAAATTACCCAATTCATAAATATGACTCAGAGTGATCCAGGAAGTGTCATGTTCCTACTTGCTTAGTCGAAGCAAACACAGCCCTATCTGGAGGAGTCACTGGGATCAAGCCCTCAAAATACACTGACAATAAAAATGAGCAAATCAGGGGCGCCTGGGTGGCGCAGTCGGTTAAGCGTCCGGCTTCAGCCAGGTCACGATCTCGCGGTCCGTGAGTTCGAGCCCCGCGTCGGGCTCTGGGCTGATGGCTCAGAGCCTGGAGCCTGTTTCCGATTCTGTGTCTCCCTCTCTCTCTGCCCCTCCCCCGTTCATGCTCTGTCTCTCTCTGTCCCAAAAATAAATAAAAACGTTGAAAAAATTAAAAAAAAATGAGCAAATCATAGGAAAAATAACTAATTACACAAAGAAACAAAGCTCCCCAAGGAAGAAGAATAAGCAAAAACAACCAACAGAAGGGACAGAAATACAGGAATTTCAGAAACTAAAAATATCAGGACACAGATTCTGAAAACATTATATACATCATGGTTGAAGCAATAAAAGACATTAATGAAAATGCAGGTATCAAGAAACTATAAAAAATAACCAAGCAGATTTTTAAGAATCAAATAAGACTTCTAGAAATGAAAATTATAATGATTAAACTTATAAATATAAGTATTTAATATCAGTTTACACCTATGTCAAAAGATAATTCGTTAAATGGAAGATAGATCTGGCTAACCAGAATGTATCATAAAGGGGCCAAAGAGAAAATACAAAAGAGAAAATAAGAGACAATGAAGATACAGTAAGAAGTCTGACATATGTTAAGACACAGTTTCATATGGAAAAAAAAGACAATTGGCCAGTAAAAGTTGAAGATAATAATATTTGAGATGTATCAGAACTGATGAAAGACATCAACGCTCTCATTCAAAATACCTAGGTGGCACCTCAATAGTTTAGTCAGTTGAGCGTCCGACTTCAGCTCAGGTCATGATCTTGCAGTTTTTGAGTTTGAGCCCCACAATGGCTCTGTGCTGAGAACTGTGAGCCTCTTTGGATTCTCTCTCAAAAGTAAATAAATAAACTTTTTTTTTAAACACTTAACAAATGCCAACCAGGATAAATTAAATCAACATCCAGACTTACCATGATGAAACTTCAAACACCAAAGAAAAAGAGAAACTCTTAAGAACCACCAGAAAGAAAAACAAAAGACAAAAACCATAAACCATATTACTTCTAAATGAACAAATGGTGAATGAACAGCTCAAACACAGAACATAGGTGTCAACCCAGAATTATAAAAGTAGCCAATATTTCTTATGAAGGAAATTAAAGAGGGGCGCCTGGGTGGCTCAGTCGGTTAAGCATCCAACTTTGGCTCAGGTCATGATCTCACGGTCCGTGAGTTCGAGCCCCGCGTCGGGCTCTGGGCTGACAGCTCAGAGCCTGGAACCTGCTTCAGATTCTGTGTCTCCCTCTCTCTCTGCCCCTCCCCTGCTCATGCTCTGTCTCTCTCTGTCTCAAAAATAAAATAAAAACATTAAAAAAAGAGAATGAAATTAAAGATGCTTTCAGGAGAATCAATACTGAGAAACTTTGGTAGCTATTACCCTCACCAAAAGAAAATTCCAAAGTATGTTCAGTAGCTGTAAGAAAATTAATGAGTTTTTAAAAAATAAATAGTAGAAAATAACAAATCAAAAGCAATCCTTCTGTAATAATTCATAAAATAAATAAACCACTCACAAGATTGATCAAGAGAGATAGGGTGAGAGCTCTAAAACATCGCATAGAGAAAGTTAAATGCAAAGAAAAGAGACATTAATAAAATAAACCATAAGAGAATACCATGAACCACTCCAAAGCAAAAGATTTTAAAACTTGAATGAAAATGATCAGTTCTCCCCAAAAATCCTAACATAAGGAAATTAACTAAAAATATTTTAAAAACTGGAATTGGCCTTTAACCATTAAAGAAATGGTAGTGGGCTAAAAATCTTTCAGTAATAACAAAAGGAAGTCCTACTAGGACCAGACAGAGAGGTATATTCTAATTTATATTCAAGAAAAAGGTAATCTTTGTCTCACAGTTATACTGCAGAGAACTAAAATACTAGAAAGATCCTAGAATCATTGCATGAGATTACTAGAACCTCAAATACCAGATCTCACAAGGACAGCCTAAGACCAGTAAATTATAGGCCAATCGTAGGAAATTCTAAAAAAATACCATCCGATTGATTCCAACAATGTACACCATGAGAGAGACCATGACCAAGTAAGTTGCATCACTGTAATGCAAGCTGGATTTAATATTATAAAATATTATTGCTATAGTTCACCACTATCATAAAGAAGAAAAAAAATCATATGTTTATGCCAGCAAATACAGGAAGAGCATTTGATAAAATACAATACCATTCAAAACCAAAACTCTTAACAAAGTAGAAATAAAAGAATTCCTGAACTTGTTAATGCTGATATACCAAACTCTACAATGAACAACATAGCTGAGAGTGAATCAGCAGAAGGAATTCTTCTATCAGTCACTGTCCCTTGGACCAGAAACCACCCTTTCTACTACAGCTCAGCCAAATGTCCAAGGTGAATTTCCAATGGCTGTGTGTGGTGCGTTGGGGTGGTACAATGGTACTTCTTTAGAAATCACTCTCAGTTTTCTATAATTTATCATCACCTTCACACGCAGAACAGTCTCCTTCATTTCCCGGCCGTGTATGTTAGCCCAAGCCCCTCACATGTCAGATGTGACTTGACCTCCGGGACTCAGAGAAATGGCGGTCACTGGGTCCCCCTCTCTCTGCAACAAGAGTTGCTTTGTGGGGATTCTAAGTGCAGATGGAGATCTTGGAGTTCACCTTCTACAAGTCCTCTCTAATATAAGAATCCCAGAGAAAGCCACCTCGTAAGTGACTACTGAAAAGGCTGCCTGTGCTTTCCCTTCTTTCTGCTCCCTCTGCTGACCACCCTGTAGCCCCTGAGGAGGTTCTAAACATTTCATGAGATCCTCTGTAATTCACTTGCATCACTCTACTAAGGAACCTAGAAGCCACAATGCCTTCTGAGAGTCAGCTTCATCTCAGCCCAACAGTTCTCAAACAAGGACAAAAATAACAATTCAGATAAACCTCCTTTGTGGGGGGATGGGGAGGAGGTGATAACAAGTCTTTGGAGCAGACGTGGGCTGCAGAATATGCCCAGCAATCCTAAATGTGCACTCACAAGTCCAGGCAACCACTAACGTTAACACCAACAGCTAATGTTTACTGAGCACTTACCATGTGCCCAACGTTGTCCTGACTCTTCTAACCCATTTATTCCTCATGTCAAGCCTATGGCATGGGTCCTAGTAATGATCTCATCTTATAGATAAAGCAACCCAGGAACTTGGTGATAAAGCCAAGCTAAGTCATCTGGCTAAGGTTATACTGCTGGCAACTGGCAGAGAGAGGACTTAAAGCTTTGCAACAATTTAGACTTTACACTGTGAACCACTGTGCTAGATTTCAAGAAAGCACAGTTTCTTTATTTTCTTTAAGTAAACTTAAATGACTCCCTGAGTCCCCAGATGGAAGGAAACTTCATCTCAGTCACTGTTGGGGCACCCCATTAAATGTCTGCAGTTGCATAGGCTGCAAATCACCATGGGTGCAATCCAGGTGGACTCTTCCCTGCGGTGGCTCAGAATTTCCTCTAACATGTCACGTTACTATGCATCTTGAAAACAGCATTTCCCCCCAAATTCCCACCGACTGGAATAGTGTAAAGTTTTATTACAGTCAAGTTTGCAGGGCCCTCCTCCTCTGTTAGGCTTATGCAAGAATCCCAGAGGTACAGGTAGTCTGGGACATTTGGGAAAGCCCCACTGTTCTCAGTTTCTCTTGCTCTCTGTTCCAAACTGGTCACTGAGGGTGTGTTCGTGATCTTGAAGTCGGAGGCTTTGCTGGTTAGATGCCAACCTTGAGCCCAGGAATCAGTACCAGGATGAAGCATCGTACTTGGGAACGAGGCTCACAGGGACACTACCCATCTGGCCTCCCAAAAGCCCTGACAGCCCTGGGGTCCAGGGAAACAGCAGGATACAGAAGGTCTCATATGCTTTTCCCCATAATGGGTCCCAGGAAAAGTTTTCCAAATGTTTTCTCCTCCCCAGCTTTGACCAGTTCCTGAAGGTCCTCCTCTCCTTAGACAATTCAATCCCATGGCTCCCTTTAATCTACCTTTAACAAAAGCTCTCAGTAGGTACTGATTTTGCTTTGTCTGGCAACTCTTACTTCTGGCCCTACCACACAAAAGCCATTATTAACTTCCTGTGGTAAGAAAAAAGACTTGGCCACTATCTTGGAATATGGAAAGGAAAATTACCTACAGCCAAAGAACAAAAGACAAATTATTATTTCAGTAAACTATCCTACTCCCTACACATATTTACTTAAAAACAGTCCTAACAGATATATCCCAAAATATTAGTAGAGGGTGCCATGGTCTCAGGAAATTTAAATTACTTTTTCTTTCTTTTAATCATATTTTTCAAGTTTTCTACAATGAAGGTATATTTATGAATTGTTTCAAATATTGATTTATCATTTAAAAGTGCTCATATGGGTTTTTCTGTTAACTAATTCAAAAGTTAATTTTTTCCCCTGATTTAAGAATGCCAAGAAGACTACAGTTCAAAAATTAGACAAATACACGTCTGTGGTGTATATGCTAAATGATTTCAGTGAATAGAGTGACTGCATACACTGGGTTTTGTTTTAACATTAAAACCATCTTTAGGGAGGAACAAAAAGCTAAAAATACTGTTCACTTCATGGGGGGAAAAAGGAGCAACCCACCACCCACTTACTGAGAAGTGGTAAAACTGGGTCCCCAATCACACAGAAAAATGGATTCAAAATCACTTCACTTTGTCCTGCCTCACCTCAATCAATGTTTTAGAAGAAAGCTTTTTTTCATAATTCAAAAAATTACTGGAATTCAGAAACAATGAACATGTTATTGTGGTGGACATAGTACACGCTATATCACTTACAATGACATCAATGACAAGCCACGGTTTGACTAGTGAGATTAAAATTTATCTCACAGCTATTCAACTCCAGGGCTTTTTGGATTTTATAACCAATTTCCCAAAGTAGATTATCTCTCCTGACGCTAAAGGTTAGACAGTTTTGAGTGTGTGTGTATGTGTGTGTATTTTTACAGAAAAAGAAAACAGACCACCCCAGAAGTTAGGATATTTCTAATATATTTTTTGAGCACAAATAGTTTTTCCAGAAGTTGAGGAGTAAAAAATCATAATGGTAAGTGCTGGAATTTTCCATATTCTAATGGTTTTCCTGGGAAAATAGAAAAATAAGGTTCCTAAGAATTATGTTGCTTTCCTAAGAAAAGTGTTGAATCAGCTGACTTCCAGATACAGCTTAGCAGTGAAGCACTAATTAGACTTCTCACATTTTTAAGTTTACTTATCTTGAAAGAGAGAGAGAGAAAGAGAGAGAATGTGGGGGAGGGGCCAAGAGAGAGAATCCCAAGCAGGCTCTGCACTAACAGTGCAAGGCTCAAACTCATGAACCTGTGAGATCATGAAGTGAGCCCCAATCAAGAGTTGGTCATTAACCCACGAAGCCACCCAAGTGCCCCAGAATTCTCACATAGTCTTAAGAACGACTTATTATCAGCATACCACTGATACTGACTTGACTCGGGCAGAGTAATCAATTGCATCTACCCCTGGTTTTTATTTATTTTTAATTAAATTTTTATATTTTATTTTAGAGAGAGAAAGAGAGAACACGAACAGGGGAGAAGGGGAGAAGAGAGGAAGAGAGAAGGAAAGAAAGAGGGAAAGAGAGAGAGAGAGAGAGAATCCCAAGGAGGCTCCATGCTAATCCCAACCATGGGATCATAACCTGAGCTGAAATCAAGAGTTGGACACTCAACCAAACAAACCATCCAGACGCCCCTTCCTTCGGTTTTTCATGATAATCTACTGTTTAGTTCATTTATTGTAAATTTTAGTTAAATTTTACTTAAATTAACAGGAAGGGAGGAGAATAAATTATCTAAATATACCTAAATATAACTTACTTATATAATTAAGTTATATTTTAAAAATATATGCTAAGGGGCGCCTGGGTGGCGCAGTCGGTTAAGCGTCCGACTTCAGCCAGGTCACGATCTCGCGGTCCGTGAGTTCGAGCCCCGCGTGGGGCTCTGGGCTGATGGCTCAGAGCCTGGAGCCTGTTTCCGATTCTGTGTCTCCCTCTCTCTCTGCCCCTCCCCCATTCATGCTCTGTCTCTCTCTGTCCCAAAAATAAATAAATGTTGAAAAAAAAAAATAAATGGCACTTCTCAAACGGTTCACATTTGTGTAATATACACGTAATAATGTTACTAAAAATATATGCTATACATTTCAAATATGAATCATTCAAACTCTATTGCTGAAGTATGTGTACTGAGTATCCACTATCTCCATTGATTCTCACCACTACCTCAAAATAGAATGTGCTTAAGCAGTGATACTCATTATTATTAAAGTTGCTTATTTTGTATAGTGTAAATGAGTATGTCTTTTTATTAGTATAAAAAGCTTTCAGGAAAAAACTTTGGTTGCCCCTACTCTATAATTTCAAACTTGGGAAAAATTAATTTAAATATATAGAAGAGTAAATTATCAGCACTTGGCAATAAAAACTTTTCCCAAGAATCTTGAATCAAAAAATAAAGATGTTGGGTTTTGTCAAAGACATATATAATTTTAATATTGAGATAATTTAATATGTTAATATAAGCAAGAAGGAAAAAATAAGACCTCCTTATCTCATATTCACATACTTCTTTTGCTTTTAATTTTTTTTTTAATGTATTTGAATTTCTTCTTTGGAAATGTTTCTATTCATGTCTTCTGCCCATTTCTTCACTGGATTATTTGGTTTTTGGGTATTGAGTTTGGTAAGTTCTTTACATATTTTGGATACTAACCTTTTATCCAATATGTCATTTGCAAATATATTCTCCCATTCTGTTGGTTGGATTTCATTTTGTTGATTGTTTCCTTTGCAGTGCAGGCTAAAATTAACAACTCAGGAAACAACAGATGCTGGCGAGGATGTGGAGAAACAGGAACCCTCCTGCACTGTTGGTGGGAATGCAAACTGGTGCAGCCACCCTGAAAACAGTGTGGAGGTTTATCAAAAAATTAAAAATAGAACTACCCTATGACCTAGCAATAGCACTACTAAGAATTTATCCAAAGGATACAGGAGTGCTGATTCAGCGGGGCACATGTACCCCAATGTTTATAGTAGTGTTTTCAACAATAGCCAAATTATGGAAAGAGCCTAAGTGTCCATCAAGTGATGAATGGATAAAGAAGATGTGGTTTATATATACAAAGGAATGCTACTTGGCAATGAGAAAGAATGAAATCTTACCATTTGCAATAATGAGGATGGAAATGGAGGGTATTACACTAAGTGAAATAAGTCAGTCACAGAAAGACAGATATCCTATGTTTTCACTCACATGTCGAACTTGAGAAACTTAACAGAAGACCATGGGGGAAGGGAAGGGGAAAAAATAATTTCAAACGGAGAGGGAAGCAAACCATAAGAGATTCTTAAATACAGAGAACAGTCTGAGTGCTGATGGGGGGAGCAGAGGGGAGGGGAAAATGGGTGATGGGCATTGAGGAGGGCACTTGTTGGGATGAGCACTGGGTGTTGTATGTAAATGATGAATCATGGGAATCTACCCCCAAAACGAAGAGCACATAGTACACACTGTATGCTAGCTAACTTGACAATAAATTATATTAAAAATATAATATAAATAAATAAATAAATAAATAAATAAAACTTGCAAGTTAGAATGGTACACAGTCAAAAAAAAAAAAAGAAAAAGAAAAAAGAAAAGAAATAAACATATTTGAATTTCTTTACCTTTTTTTAAAAGTTGTTAATTAAACATTGGCTCAAGACCAAAAAATAAGGAAGGAAACTTTGGAAGACTATGAAAGTAGCATTATAGAAGGAATTGCAGACAGAACCATCAAGGAAAAAATAATGACTATGCTAGCAGAGAATGAGAGCAAGGAATACTTAAGGAAAATTGTGGTAAACTTCAATGGCCTTCAAAAAAGCACGCCTTCTAGTAGTCTTTCCCCTCTGTGACTATGAGCTTGCCATGTGACCAGCCTTGGCCAATGAGACATTAGCACCCATAAAGTGAGCAAAGGGTTTATAAGTGATTGCATATTAGGACGTGCCCTCTTGGAATGCTCCTTCTTAGAACCCAATTCTGGGGATGACTGAGAACCCCCGCAGGGATCCCAGGTGGAGGATAACTAAGACCTCAGTTAAGTTCCCAGTAAGGGGCCAAGACCAGTTGCTATTCATATGAATGACACCATTTTGGACTTTCTAATCATCCCAGTGCCCCCAACAAAACTATATTGGGCAAAAACTTCCACTCATTCTACAGATTTATGAGAAATAATGAATTCTTATTGTATTAAGCCATTGTGTTTTATGATGGCTTGTTTCAAAGCAATAGATATCTTTGAAGAAGAAGAAGAAGAAGAAGAAGAAGAAGAAGAAGAAGAAGAAGCAGCAGCAGCAGCAGCAGCAGGAGCAGCAGCGGAGAACTAGGAAGGGAGGAGGAGGACAAGGAATAGGAGGAGAAGGGGAGGAGAAGGAGGTTTTTAATTCTCAAAGGGGAAGGAGGCATAGTTACTATAGCAATCAGAATGTTCCAATGTAGATATTTTTGGCAATGGTTTCTGGGGCTAAAATAGAAGGACAACACAGTGAAGTCTTATTTTACTTACATAATTGAAAAAATTTCTATGTCTGGTAAAAAATACCATCAAAATAGAAACTAAATTCTTGACCTCTCACTCAATTCCTATAACAAGGTCATTTCACAGACCCAAAGGCTCTATTAATAAAGAAGAGCCTAGTAATCCTGAGGGATAATAATATCATAAGTAACAAATTCAGGGAGGAGGTGCATTACATAAAGATAAGAGCTTGTTATATAAGAGTCGACCTGTTTGAATTCAAATTCTGGCTCTGCCACTTACTAGCTGTGTAACTTTTGGCATTTAGCAGGTTGACTATGTTATAAGAAAAGAAAAGTACCCAAATATTTAGATAAATATAAAACCCTGTCTGAGAGCCAACACTTAATTCCTGAGAAACCAGGGCTCTAGTGTGATCCACTACTATTCACAGAATTAAAACTAATGGGCATTTGTTCAGGGTAAGCCAGGTCTGTGTAGCCCATACAGCATTGCTTCCAACTGAGGCATTTACTTTATCTTAAACATGACCAGTGGATATATTGGTTTTGTCATGTGCCAATCATCTAGAGCCAAAACAGGTGAAACAGACCGGTGAAGATTGATTTAAGTCATCATGTAGGATAAGTGCTTTGCAAATTGATGGTGTAGTTCCGCAGAAACATTAACAGTTCTATACCAGCAAGTAGTAGTAAGCGATTCTGTTTTTCCCAAAGTCAAACTGTGTTAATCCAGGAACCAGGGATTATAAAGATGATGTTATTCACAATTACTTAATTAGTAATTACACCTTACAAATTTCTCCTTTCCATCCCATCATTCCCAGATTCTGCTGGTATGGACAAAAGAGAGGAATGCTTTCAACATTTGATGGAACTGAAACTTCCATTGGGCCATTTCATACTCTTTATGCCACTGTGAAGACAAGCAAAAACAAACAAACAAGAAAAAAAAAAAAAAAACAAACAGAGAGAGAGTGTGTGTTTTAGCCTGATTTGATTGATTCTAGTTTTTAAGAAAAAAATAGGATCGCTGTTGTACAATGGGAGCAGGGAGGAGAATAAACAGAACACTTTCTCATATTACCAAGTCTAGTGCTAAAAGTTAATCAAGGACTCTGGCAATCTATTCAGGCAGAACCACCAAAACCTTAGATCCCTCAGGAATGAAGGTTTGAGTGACCCCACTGGGTAAAGAATCCCAGCCAGCTGAGGTGCTAGCAGAGGGCAAAGCAAACAGAAATGGGTGGTGGAGGAAGAAAGTCATAAATACCAGCTACTGCCTCATGGCCAGTTGCAGAAACAAAGACTAATGCCTCTACCTATTTTTTTTCTTCCCTGTCGAGTCAGGGCTATTTTTACACAATTTAATGAAGTACCCTTTTCTTGGGGGAGGTTTGTTGGTAGTAATTAATGATGTAATGCACACCATCAGTGGCAGGATTCTGAAGTGGGGCTGTGCAAAACTGAATAGTGGACATCACCCTGAGATTCTGGATTGGAGCCTGACTTGCTGTGGGTTTTCCTCCAAGAGGAGAGGAAGAAGCACGTCTTCAACTGCCCAGGAAACAGTGACATGATGTTAGGTGAAGACATTTTAAAATGTAATCATAAGCAGAAAGAAAACTAGAGGTAGCCAAAGGGGCAAACTTGTAGTGAATTATTTGTCCTTTGTTGTCTATACAAACCCCTTCCTCCTGGAAGGAATCTTCACTGTGTGAGCCTTGATGAGAGGCACCACCATATCCTGATACAAGGGCCAAAGAAAGCCAAGTATACCTCCTCCTATACCAGCAGCTATGATGGCGACATGTGCCTAGACTCAGCCACCAGGTTCTTTTTTTCCCAGATTTTGTACCCTCAATGAGGGACACAGAGATGAAGTTCATGGTACAGTGTCCAATGGCAGGGAAGTGCAATGATAATAGATGTAATTTCAGGACACTCTCAGCCAGTGGCAATGCCCTAATCGGAGCATTTTAGAGGTGAGACTCTGCTTCCACTCCTACTTCCTGACCTCCTCTCATGTGCTACCTTATACATTTCCACAAAATTCGTTACCCTTAAATTAGACAGAGTTGTGTTCCATTGCTTGCAACCAAGAGCCAAGAGAGACAAACTGTTTCATGCTTGAGAAGAGACAGCCACTTTGTTAAGGCTGGCCCATCTGAAAGCAGGAAGGGAAGAATATATGGCTTTGTTAAAAGAGGCCCTTTCTGCCTGGAGCCAGGAACCAAATACGTCAGAAAGTCAGATAACATGGAGCCAAAATCTCTGCCCCAAACTAACATAAGTGAGAGAAAATGGAGAGGGGGAGCTTTGCAGGATTTATGACTGAGACCTGGAAAACTCAGACCCCATGTGTGCCCAAGCACCAACTCTAGTGCACTTTCTGCCTGACAAAGGTTCCAAATACCCATGCACAGGCTTTGTATGCAATTTCAGGAGTTCATGGATCCCAGAAGACCTTCCCTGCCTTAGATGCCCCAAAACAAATAGAGTCATTCAACAGATAAGAAGTAATCAAGCACAGAGATGCTGCCACCAACGGAAACCTCAAATTAGATTATGACTAAGCTATCGATTAATTTTTGAAGACAGTACAGAATCGAATGTTACATTTAGCAGCCCAATAGAGGAAAAAAAAGCTACAAAGTGAACTTTTGTGAGTCAAGGCAAAACTCAAAATCTGTATAAACTTTCCACATAAATATCTTCTCTTTACAATTTAACAACTATACATAAAACGGAGTTTTGCTGTAGAATGTAATACTTGCCTTAACTCCTCTTTATTTAGTCAATTTTAAAATATCCTCTTTCCTTTTACTATATCCAAATGAAGTTTTTGTCTTTTCCTCTTCCAGCATTTTTTGTTCCAAATGGACTAGTGCCCAGCATTGCTGAAGGGAGAATTTCTCCTCTGGAGTCAGTGGCTTCCATAGAGGCCAATAATTCAAGTTTCCTCTGTTAATCTAAATCTAGCACCGGAAATAAAGCTTTGGTCCTGGCCAGCTATCCTCTCTCAGCCAGATTCAGCTGAATTCATCTGAAGGTGCAGCAAGGCAGCAGGGTACCCAAATGCAATCTCTATTTCAGCATCCCTGGTGAGCCCCAGACTTCAGCCTTCTCCTGCTCTCCCTCTCTCAGTAAGACGCGGTACCATCAGACTGGTTCCCCCAAGTAAGCATATGAAAGAGACCTCGATTCCCACCTCTCCTCTCGTTGCCAAGCCTCGCAAAGTTGTCCACGTCTGACCACCCCCTTGGCCAGACCCTTATCACATCACACAAGGACCGCAAGCAGGAGCCCCTCAAGCCCTTTGGAAGCTTGACTCACTCTGCCCCACCCCCCAACAGTATACCAGTGACTCCACAGTATACCAAAATGACTTCTCCAAAACAAATCATTTTCCTGTTTAAAATTATTCAATGACTACCCACTAACTTAGGAAGAAGCCCAAACATCCTAGCATCTCTGCAAGCCTGTACAGAACTTAGTTCTCTATAGCCAACTGACTTATTTTTGACACTTCTTTCCTTGCAATTCCTTGTACCTGAGGCTTTGCCTGGACGAGGGGAGGAGACTGTGCTTTGAGTATCTTCCTCTCCATACACGTATTCCCTTACTAACTCTGCTCCTCCTTTTAGCCACACAGTTCAGATATTGCCTCTGCCAAAAGCCTCTCTGGTTGGCAAAAACTTAGCATGTGTATGCAGCTCTATAAAGGCCATCACCAAGTCATAACTCCTATCAGTACATCCAAGGCAGTCAACTGTGTGCTTTTTGATGTCAGGCTCTTTATACCCCATAAGCAATAAATAGATTCTGAAGGAGTGAATGAATGATTTATAAACGTGGGTGCTTTTCTATTGCTATTTTCCCCTCCATAAGTAGACACTCTATAGGCAATAAACTAGCCTTCAGTTTTTCTTTTTAGAGTCTCATTCCTGGACCCAAAGCCTTCCAGGTTTATTTCTATACAAAAAAAAAAAAAAAAAAAAATCCAGAAGCCAGAAGTAATTGAGCAGACTGATGAAGAAAAAAATATTGTTGAATATAGAAGATACAACTACCACATTTTGTCAGTGATACTAAAGAAATAATAATTGGGGCGCCTGGGTGGGTGGCTCAGTTGGTTAAGCATCTGACGTCCACTCAGGTGATGATCTCGCGATCAAAGTTTCAAGCCCCGCATCGGGCTCTGTGCTGACAGCTCAGAGCCTAGAGCCTTCTTTGGATTCTGTGTCTCCCTCTCTTGGCCCCACCCCCACTCTCCTTCTGTCTCTCTCTGTCTCTCAAAAATAAATAAACATGAAAGAAAAGAAAGAAAGAAAGGAAGGAAGGAAGAAAGATCTACCATCTTTGAAAAGATTGGAGCTTGCCTGCCCCAGTGGCAGTTATGACATCCTGCATATGACCCATATATGACACAGACATCATAAATTTTATGACACAAATACAGGTTATATGTAGTAAACTTTCTATGCAACCATTTAATGTACCTTTTTGCAGGAAAATTCCTTGTTTTTTTCTTGGTTTTGTGGAAACCTAAGTTCACATTTGTCAGCCCCTGGTTCCCCATATATTTCAACTTTGTGTTCTAATGTTATATTTTTTAGTTTAAAATTGAAGCCTGAAATCAAATCTCTCTTCTCTGAAAATTCTTTTGTAATTCAGGTAGAAATGAAAAGTTGTGGTGGCTGTTAGGTAGTTGTAGCTGAGGTATGAGTAGGAAAATTATGGTGCAACACAAAACACTTGTGAATACATAAAAAATTCCATTTCACAAGATAGCTACATTCACTGACAACCTTGATAACATTTCTTAGAATCAAGTATATTCATCAATGTATCTAATTTGAGAAAATAGTTTTTAGAGTTGTCAATTCTTCAGTATGCTTTAGCTTAAAGATGTGGAAGGGAAACGTTATTATTCTTGCAGAGTTAATTCATTCTTACAGGTGGGAGAAGTTACAGGATGCAATAAGATGGCTGGAATTCTGGATTCATTTCATTTATTAGGAGATGGGATAAGAAGTTTAGAGTTCTCTTTTACAATTATTATAGAAATACCATAACAATAAAAACTCTACAACTACACATAATTTTTTTTTAATTTTTTTTTCAACATTTATTTATTTTTGGGACAGAGAGAGACAGAGCATGAACGGGCGAGGGGCAGAGAGAGAGGGAGACACAGAATCGGAAACAGGCTCCAGGCTCTGAGCCATCAGCCCAGAGCCTGACGCGGGGCTTGAACTCACGGACGGTGAGATCGTGACCTGGTTGAAGTCGGACGCTTAACTGACTGCGCCACCCAGGCGCCCCTACACATAATTTTTAAAATAATTCTCTCTCCTCTACATTTTGTAAACTATGAAGAAAAAAGTGAACACTTTGAGTAACTGCAAGATTGTGTATCCATATGCCCCTTCTAAGTCACATGTTTCAATTTTGTAAAATTTTTTTTTCAATGTTTATTTATTTTTGGGACAGAGAGAGACAGAGCATGAACGGGGGAGGGGCAGAGAGAGAGGGAGACACAGAATCAGAAACAGGCTCCAGGCTCTGAGCTATCAGCCCAGAGCCTGACGCGGGGCTCGAACTCATGGACTGCGAGATCGTGACCTGGCTGAAGTGGGACGCTTAACCGACTGCGCCACCCAGGCGCCCCTCAATTTTGTAAAATTTTTAACAATTAAGAAAGACGTGTTCTTAGGAAAAGCATAGGGTGTTAATTGTTTTCCTTTATAACAAAATATTAAATACAATATCGTGAAGGCTTTTTCACAGTCAAATCTCATAGTTGGAACGTTGCATTAAAAAACAAAAAAGGTGTTTAAAAGTTCCATTTGTCTTTCAAAGTCCAGTAGTTACATGACTTTCCAAGAGTGTTAATATGAGTTAAGGGCAGGTCCCAAAAAGAAGTTTCCTAAATTATTTTTATTATCTATATTTTGTTTAAGACCAGAAGAAAAGTAATATTCCCCATGAGCCAATGAGCAGTGGTTAAAGTGTTTAATGGTAAATGGGGAATCCATTAGTCATTAATACTGGGGAGTCCTAAATTCTAATTTCTGCCTTATCTCTTTCTTATGATCCTATTATTCAAGCCTAGGAGGGGAATGTGATCGAAAGAAGACTTTATGAGATTATTAAGCAGTAGTAAGCAGGATGTGAGGATGTACTGTGATTTCCCTAGTGCCCTACATTATAATTCCTTTATTAAAATACCAGATTGGTGTCAAATGTGAGCATGCAGTTACATCTGATGTTCATGCATTTTGATACCATTAGTGCATTAAAAGACACTGTGGTTTGCCCCATCTGGGGGAAGTTAATTCACACAGAAGTTTCATATTACAGATCTTCAGTTGATCACTCTTAAGGGACCCAGTGAGGGCTGGAGTTTTTATAAAAGATCTGAGCTGCCTGGAGTTGAACCTAAAAAGAATTTTCAAAGACTACTACCATACTTGGCCCTTTAAACAAACCCTTTTTAAAAGGAAAGACAATGATAATCATTCAGATTTCATCATTCTGTCAAGCTTAACTGGAAAAAAACAAGTTGATCCTCTATCTCAGGTATTGTCTCCACAAAAGAGCGAGGTTGGTTAATCTCGTGTAAAGTAATATTGTTCGATGGTTTCAAATTACCACATTGAGTGACAAAAAATGGCATGCCAGTGAGAAGATACAAAGTCTTCAAGTGTTTGTCCTATGTTAAAAATCTGGTGTTTAAATAATAAAAAAATGTTTACCAAAAAAATTAAAAAAAATAAATCCTTTACCCTTTCTTTGAGTATGTGACAAAGTTATACCATACCTTCCACTGGTGTTTTTGTTTTTGTTTTTGTTTTTGTTTTTGTTTTTGTTTTTGTTTTTGTTTGAGAGAGAAAGTGCACACGAGCCAGGGAGAGGGGCAGAGAGAGAGGGAGAGAGAGAATCTTAAGCAGGTTCCACGCTAGTGCAGAGCCAGGCTTGGGGCACGGTCTCAGGAGCCTGAGATCATGACCTGAGCCAAAATCAAGAGTCGGACATTAGCTGACTGAGCCACCCAGGTGCCCCCATGTCTTGTACTCTTAATGAAGCACTAGAGAAAAACATACAGAGTCTATGATTTTTTATGTTGTATTGGTACATGCTATTCACTCTCAGATCTAAGGAAGGCTTCCACTATATTCTACTTTTAGTACTGCAACCACGGAGCATCAACTACCACCTCAACATTTGTCCTAATTACTCAGAATTGGAATATCAATTAAAAGGAATATTCATTCAGATTCCACCACTGTAGATCCATCTTAATACCTGGAGCAAACATTATTTCATTGACTAAATAGCTTCGGAGTGATGTGTAAAGAGCTACCCAAGGAACCCGCTGTAGGCAATATGGTACAGCAGAAGGATGATAGCTTGGCTTCAATTCCACTCCACATCATGATCTCTTAGCTATGTCAGAAGAAAGGGTTATCACTAGTTGGTAGTCATTTTACCCTTCTAACCCATTCCTAATTCCCCAAAGCTAATGGTAAACTTTACTATTCACCACTATCCTTGAGCACATCGGTCTTTTCCCACTCTTTGACTCTCAACATATGACAAAGTCCTTACTTAACTGAAAAAAAATGACTTTAAAAACTTTTTACTGGGGGTACCTGGGTGTCTCAGTCGGTTCAACTTCCAACTTACTCTCAGGTTGTGATCTCATGGTTCATGAGTTTGAGCTCTGCATCAGGCTCGCTGCTGTCAGCTCAGAGCCCACTTCAGATCCCCGTCCCCCTCTCTATGCCCCTGCCCGATGCATGCGTACGCGTGCGCACACACACACACACACACACACACACACAGTCTCTCTCTCTCTCTCTCTCTCTCTCTCTCTCTCTCTCTCAAAAATGAATAAACATTTAAAAAATTAAAAAAAAAACTTTTAACTGGACATCCAATTGAATCTATAACTTTTCCCCATGCATCTCAAAATAGGGTATATGTGTGCACAGAGGTAATAGCAGAATAATGGGTTCACATCTTCCTGAAATATTATTTTTTACTCAAATATCTGGAAAAGAAAAGATTTGAATTACTGAACTTTTGAAAGCTGCAAAACACATGCGAGTAATACCAGCAAAATGTGGCTTTTCCATGATGGCCAGTCTTCTATTTCTTTCTGGTAGCCTCAGGAATAAAAACTTCTCATTAGTTGTATTTAATTGAATAATTTGGTTTAAAGTACTTTATATCATACTTTAATTTTAAATTACTATAGTAGACATAAATTTGTCACAAGTCAAAACCATATGAATGAGAAATGTAACTTCATTTTTCTCCAAGATATATATCCTCTGAGATATAGATATATATCCTCTGAAATGATCATCCCATGTAGCTCTCAACCCTGATAACTGGGCTTACTGATATCAACATGATTGGGAAGAACTCAGACCTGCCAAGTCCAGGCAGTGGCAGACATACAGCATTCACCTTTACTATCAGGGCATACATTCAAAATAATTAATGACCAATAGGAGGCAGGCACCAAGAATCAAAATGGATGCTGACCACTAAAAAGCACCAGTGTGTACGAGCAGAATATTATCACTGGTTTTCCTAGCAAACAAGAGAGTCAGCATGATCATCCAAGTTCCAAGATTGCCAGACACACAGAGACCTCCAGCTGAGGTTTATTAATCATGGAACCACAGATATGTGAGTAATAGGTAGTATAATTTTACTAGATCTATATAACCAAAAATATTCTAAAGACCAAATTGAGCTATCCATACTACATTCATGGCCTCTGAGTCAATTTCCCATACTTAGAGACCCTGGAATAAAGTCAAAATCATACATGTTAAGGACGGATATTCTGTAGCACCATATTATGTTCTCTAGTCCTTTCTTCCAGACTTCTAAATCAACATAAGGTAATGTGCGTTGTGAAAAACAAGACAGAGAACTACCTAAATCTTTTAGGCAGAACTGGATAAAGAGTTCTAGTTAACCTTAGTTTGAGAAAGCCATAAAGTCACTGTGGTCTAAGAGTCAGAATGAGGCCAGTGGGATCAAGTGCCAAAATGGAGTACTTGCCAAGGCCGATGGAACAACAAACCTATCCGGTAACTACTTTCCAGCTTACTGGTGTATACTTGGGTAGGCGTCTTTGGCCAATGGCAGAATCCCTGTGCTAGTTCAGTGGCCACTGATATAAAGGCCATTATAGTACGAAGAACCAAATGCAAGACATTAGTGTTTCTCAACCCAGGGATTAATACTAATTTCCACAATACATGTAGAGCTTCAGGCATTTAATCCAACAGAGGTAGATTTCTCATTCATGTGACATCCCAGTATGGGTGTTCCTTGCTGGCAGCACTCATCCACACAGTGGTTCAGAGATCCAGAATCTCTGCTTCTTAAATTACTGCCATCCCCTAGAGCACTGCTATTCTCTACATATACAGCGTATCAGGGAAGATTTAAAAAACTGCAAAAGAAGCCCAAAACTTTTTAAACGTCTTTGCCTGAAATGGTACCTTACAATTCCGTGAGGTAGAACACAGTCATATGATCACACTTCACAAGAAAGGAAGCTGCTACAAATAGCCTAGAAATAACTCCAGAGAGAATAAAAGAATGATGAGTTTTGTGAATAGCCAGTAGTTTGCCACATGGAAGTATCTGAGAGATTTATGTCATCTCAAATACTTAAAAGACACCCTTACTTTTTCCTAAATCCCTATCTATAGATTCGCTAGCAATTCCCTTTGATTGGGTGATGGAGAATGAAAAACTAGTTTGGTTTTCAGATGGTGCTTCATGCTCCTCTCTAAATGTAATTCAGTCCTGCTTATGTGTGGCCCTAAAAGACAGTGGAGAAAGACAGTCTCTCCAATTGATGGTATTTTGAATTACACCTTTCTTTATGTCCTCTTTAAAGAACTGAGAAGAATTTCCATACTGAGTCATAAGCACAGGTAATGGTTTGCCCAAATGAAACTCTCAGAATTGACCAAGGCTAATAATAGTTATGTCCCATGTGAAGGTTACCAGAAGGCCACCACTATTTAATACGTGTTTAGAAAAAACAACAATGACAACAACACCAATACATATAAAGGGTTGTTAAGGGAAGACATAAACAGCTGGTAAGTAGCTGCAGAAACAAGGATGATATATAATCCAGAGATGCCAGACTTGAAGATGAATGCCTTAAAATGGTTATCATTTGGTTAATCTACTCCACAGGGCTCAGAGTATGTTCTGTTTGAGATTGATTATGTCACCTGAGGGTATTTGAAAATTTTCATATATGGAGGAAAATAGGTGTGTGTGTGTGTGTGTGTGTGTGTGGTAGACTATTGATAGAATCTGGTGGATTTCTGTTGTTTCTCCTACATTAAGTACACTTTACTCATTTACATAGTTAATAAAAAAACCTACTTTGAGAAACTGTTTTCCAAAGTAGTCACTAAAATGTAGGAATAACCCAGTCCATGCCAATTAGATATCTCTCCTTGGAACTGGAATGTGAGGGAGAGATAGACAAGAATGAGGCAGAAAAGAGTGGCAGCACAAATAATAAAAGATAGCCCTGGGGCGCCTGGGTGGCTCAGTTGTTCAAGCGTCCAGCTCTTAATTTCAGCTCAGGTCATGATCCCAGGGTCATGGGATCAAGCTCCACATTGGGCTCTTTGCTGAGCATGAAGCCTGCTTATGATTCTTTCCCTCTCCTTATCTGCCTTTCTCCCCTGCTCTTTCAATATATCTTTTAAAAGATAGCCCTGGATCTCTGGCTATTGTGACCCCCAGCAGCTCTCACTCTTACCCTTCCTGACTAGATGTTTCACACAGACTTTGGTGAAATGACTAATACAATAACTTTTTTCCCAATAAATTATCTGCTCTCAGTGGTCAGAATTGAATTATTTTCTTGGAATTAGAAGCAACAGGAATAATCTTGTCAATCTATAGAAGTAGACTGGAATTTTTTTTTTATTAATCGTGCTCTTAGAAATGGCCTTCTATGGAATCCAGACACATCTATTCCTTCTGTAATAACCTTAATGCATTTCTAAAAATAATGCTCTTAAGTGAAAATTTGTTAAATATGAATGCATCAGTACCAGTCTAATAACCCGACATTTTTCTCAGATAATACATCAAGTCAGTAAGAAAAACATGTTAATAACAAATAATCAATTTGAAAGTGAATACTGTTTGCACATACAAAGTAATATAATGAAGTTTTATTATATTCTAAAAGGAGAAAGATTTATGATGGCTGGAGGAGGAATGAAGTATCATTCTTTGAAGGGTGGTAGAAAGTCAGGTGTTTGAATACCAGGCAGGCATTCAATATCAAAATCATATGGGCTTGACAATTCTCTTTCCCTTGAGACTTAAACTCTAAAATAACTACCTGATATGGAAGGCTTTGACATAAATAGAAAAGACTGGAGTCTTTGCCCAGAAAACTATGTGTTTTAAAGCATGAGAAAATAGTATACGTGCAAAAGAGGGAAAGGCAGTAAAGAGAATACAGGTTTATTCCTCTTGCTTGGCATCCACAGGCAAAGCAACACATCTGGGTTCATCCAAACTTAGCATGCATTTCAAATTTGTTCCGTGGAATATTCTTTGACTAGAAACTATTGTATAAAACAAATGTGTAAGTGTGCCTTTGCTTCAAACAAGAATGTTAAAAGTACAACTTTGTTTGGTATGCTTATTTAGTGGACTTTATGGTAAAAAAATCATTGTACTGGGAAAAAAGGAGTCATTGTCTAAAAAGTGGTATAAATCATTAAGAGTTCCTGTGGTAAAAAAAAAATCTTTAAGGGAAAAGTGATGCGTAAAATTAGACTGTATACAAAATCAATAAAAGCCAAACCAGGGAGGTGGTAGTGAGCTGTGACCCAGCTCCCACCTCTCAGTTACCATCCCAGGCAACCCAATTGCCACCACTCACCATATGAATTGCCCAACTTGCTGATTCTTGAAAATGCTATGAACTTTCAGGCCTTCAAGTTATTGTTCATATTCCTCACTTTTGCTAAATACCTTCACTTTTTTCCTCGGAGTTTAAGAAAACCCTACTCATTTTCAATTTCCAGCATATATGTCACCATCCCTAAGCCCCACCTCAAGCAAAAATAAGTACTTTGCCATGTATATTCTCATAGAGTATGATTATACTTCCATTCTAGTATTTATCACATTTCATTATAATTAGTTGTTTATATGGCTAATTCCTTTGCAAGGTCTTCAGAGAAAAGAATTCTTCCTTATTTGTTTTTGCACACCCTGTATCTAGCTCATCAAGAAGATGATCAACACAAACATGTTGAATTTTTGGTAATGGAACAAAGGAGAAGAGTTTTAAGAAATATTTGGTGGTTAGAGCAGATGAATAGAATTGAAAGTCCAGGTGGTGCTAAAGCTCATGTTTTAGGACTGCTCTCTACCCAAACATGTAATTATTAAGTACAAAAGAGAAAAATTGAAAAGATAGCCATGTCCAAAAAAGATAAAAAAAACAACAACAAAAGAAACTCAATGTGCTAAGTGGAGCTGAAGGCACACGTCTCCTAGGCTTCAGACGGTCAGCAGATAGATGACTAGTTTAGATCATGCATAGTATCATTACCAGTAAGCTCTCTGCATGAGGAGAGAGACCTGAGCCTGAAACATTCATTCAGTGCTGCTGGGAATATAAACCGGAACAGTGACACTGAAAATAATAAAATGCTCACACTTTGTGACCCAACTATTTAATTTCTGTGTATACATGCTACAAAACCTTGCCCAGAGATTTGTCCCAGGCAAACACCTGTTCTGGAGCATGACTTTTGGGCTCAAATCCTGGCTTTATTACCTTCAGTTATGGAACCATGGGCAACTACTTCAACTCTTTGCCTAGGTTTCCTTGTCTCAAAAAAATGGCAATAATAAGCATACCCATGTCTTCAGGATTATTGTGAGGATAAAAATGTGCTAAACATTTGTGTAGCTGTTAGCATAAAGCCTGGCGTGTATTTTAGCCATTGTCATTATTATGGCAGCTGTAATTCTGTTAAAAACAAGGCACCAGGCCCAAAATTGAACAGTTTATACTAAGCCCCACATCACCAAACTGACTTAATCATAGCTTTGGCTCTTCCAG
Source organism: Herpailurus yagouaroundi (assembly GCF_014898765.1). Lineage (NCBI taxonomy): Eukaryota > Metazoa > Chordata > Mammalia > Carnivora > Felidae > Herpailurus > Herpailurus yagouaroundi. The sequence goes on along the minus strand of NW_024412423.1, from coordinate 16,334,175 downwards.
AAATGATAATCTTAAATCAGTCAATCAGCAATCACCTGATCAGCCCCAGCTGGGTAATCTGCCTGACAGACCCGTGCCACCCCCTAAAGAAAAGTAACCATGCAATAACCAACCTGGTTTTTCCACCTCCTAAAGCCTCCTTGTTTCTGCTCCTTTCTGCCTGTAAGTTTTGGATCCTTAACATCTCCTCAGAGGTCCTTTCTACCTGTTAGATTGGATGCCACCCGATTCCAATTGATTTTTGCTCATATGAATTCCTACAAATTTTAATGCATCTCAGTTTTTCTTTTAATAACTCCCGCTTCAGAAGGGGAGCTGAAGGACACCCCCAATGACCTCCAGCAGCAAAGAGCAACCAGAAGAACATACCTGATGTGCCTTGGAGCTAGCTGTTTCCTCACCACCTCTGGAGGCCCGGGGAGAGTCGCCCTCAGATCCCGGCTTTGCAGATTTTGCCTTACGAGATTTCAGACTTTAATTGGACATTTCTTTTTGCTGCATTGAGTCTGAAAACTGGCAGGAGTCCAACTGGGTCTGACTTGAAAACCTGATCGAATCCTGGGAGGCGCTGGGTCCATCTTGAAAGCCGGTCCGGATTCGGGGAGGCTCTGGGTCCACTTTGGAAACCGGACCGGATCCGGGGAGGCGCTGGGTCCAACTTGGAAACTGGACTGAATCTGGGGAAGCACTGATTCCCGTCCGGAAACCAGACCGGATCCGTGGAGGCGCTGGGTTTCATTTGGAAACCGGACCGGATCCGGGGAGTCGCTGGTTCCCATCCGGAAACCGGACCAAATCCAGGGAGGCACACTGGGTCCCGTCCGGAAACCGGACCTGATCAGGGGAGGCGCTGGGTACCGCTTAAGCTGGAGCGGGTGCAGTGTGACGCATTGGGTGAATAAAATTTGGTTTTCAGACTGAAGAAGTAGGTTGTGGCCACCGTGGAGAACTATTCCCACAGACAAGCTCATCCGCTTACAAGGCGCCCTGGGAAAACAGGTCTCTGCCAACCACTAACTGTAAGAGGTAGAGGAAGATGTATTTTTCCTCCTCTGCAGTTTCCGGGCACCAGGATGCGATCCACCGGGACACCCTGCCGACCGCAAAGACCGCTTGCCAGGATCCTGGGAAAACTGGCAGAAACCAGCACCGGGTGAGGATTCTTATCAAAGCAATGCTTACAGACCTGCACCTGTGAGGCCTGGTGCAGAAAGGATGGTAGACTCTCACATTGTCCCTTCCCTGCAGAGTGGCAGGCAACAACACTTGGAAGGATTGGGTCTTTGCCCTGTGATTCGTGGCTTTGCGTTCGGGTACCATTCGTGGTTGGTTCTCTCTCTCCCAGGGATGGGTGTGGCCTTCTTACTGGTCTCATTGCCTGTCCTGAGAACGTGACTTGCTTTCTGCCTGACTGGATCATGCAGATTTTTTGTGTGTGCAGGCAGCTCAACCCTCTCAGTGGGGGCCCCCCAAAACGTGGAGGCACAGAAATGGACCCTGCTCCCTATCTGCAGCCTGACAGAGATGGGGTCATGCTCCATTCGTGAGTAGGGTCCTACCAACTGTTGCCAGATCTCAGAGCTGTTGTCTCAGTTTTTATTTTGGTTCTCCTTGGGAGTGACTCTGGGTCTGGGGAAGGGAGTATCTTTTGCACCTCTTTAAGGATGCCTCTTGAGCCCATGGGATTATCCAATACGACCAGGAATTTTTACTTTTGTATTGGGTGAAACCTAACAAGACACTCAAAAGATTTATTTTTTTAATTTTATTTTTTTAATATTTATTTTTGAGAGACAGAGCACGAGTAGGGGAGGGGGAGAGAGAGAGGGAGACATGGAATTCGAAGCAGGTTCCAGGCTATGAGCTGTCATCACAGAGCTGACCCCGGGCTGTAACTCACCCAACTGTAAGATCATGACCTCAGCTGAAGTTGGAGGCTTAACCGACTGAGCCACCCAGGTGCCCCATGAATTTTTTTTTAATAGCTCTAAGGTCAGTAGTTAGCTGAATTGAAAGCTGATATTCAAAGTCTTATTTATTTTTAAATATTTGTTTATTTTTGAGAGAAAGTGTGTGTGTGTGTGTGTGTGTGTGTGTGTGTGTGTGTGTGTGTGTATGAGCAGGGGAAGGGCAGAGAGAGAGGGAGAGAAGGAGACAGAGGATCTGAAGCAGGGTCCTTGTGTCAGCACAGAGCCAGATGTGGGGCTCAAACTCTTGAACCACGAGATCATGACCTTAGCTGAATTCAGACGCTTAACTGAGCCACATAGGCTCCCCAGGAGTCTGATAGGGACTTTTAAAAGGCCTTCTCTTCTACTAAGCTAAAAGGAAACTATGTACCTAAAGAGAAAGAAAAATATTCTGAAGCCTTTGTGGAAGGATTTACTCAAACATTCCAAAGACACAAACTCTAAATGTAGAACATAAGAATCTTTATTTCCATCTTAATTAAAGATCTCTGTATGTTGATGTAAAGGATAATACATGTATATGTATATGTATGTGTGTGTGTGCATAATGGATATAAAAATGTTGCATGTTTGTGGAAAAGTAAGCTTGGGAAAATCATTTCAAGTGTGGCTAAGAGTGGAATGGATTTATATACATTTTTTTAAATGAGGTTTTTATTAAATGTTTGTTTTGAGAGAAAGGTTTTCCACAAACCTCACAAGTGGGGGAGGGGCAGAGAGAGAGAGAGAGAGAGAGAGAGAGAGAGAGAGAGGAGAGAGAGAGAATCCCAAGCAGGCTCCATGCACTGTCAGCACAGAGCCTGACTTGGGGCTCAAACCCAGGAACCATGAGATATTGACCTGAGTAGAAATCAAGAGTTGAATGCTTAACCAACTGAGCCACCAAGACGCTCCTAAAAGATGAGTTTAAACACCAGAAGTATACAGGTACAAAGTTAGGATTTGGTTTTAACTCTGTAAAAAGGACCAAGTGTTCTTTGTTATTGGTCTGCTCTTAAGAAATTACAAACAGCTTTTGTTTTTTTACCTTTTAAGTTACCAGCCTAGGACAGCAAACATTTTGTGTATTACCAAAATAATTTGCTATGCATCATGTTGTCGTTATCAAGTCTTTGATTACTGAAGAAAACCTAGTCTTCCCAATATTAAAAGAGCTAGGTTTTCTTTACAGCTATATAACCTTCTCTATTTGCCTTTAACATCTTATATTGTCCCTTTGGTTAAATAGGTAATCAAGTATTATTCCATAATGATCTGTGATCCTATTTAATCAAGTATTCAAACCCTTTGACATTTTGTCAAAATTAAATTCTAAATGAATTCTTTGTCCCACAAACTAACTGAAATTTCCCAGTATCCCTGGAAAATCTCAAAGAATTTGTCTCTCACCTTGAAAAAGAGAACTGTTAAACTAATTAGGCCTATTTGGTTTGCTAAGTTACATGGGAAGCATTGTCAAATAAGACGATAAATGTTCTTGGGTTGTGTGTGGATGTATGGTACTAACGTAGGTATTCCATAAATTGTTTGAAGTTTCCAGAAATTTGTCAGTACTTTCATTGTCCAATTATATGCTACAGAAATAATTGCATTTCCTTATCAAATAAACTCTCATCAGATCTTTTGCCATCAGCATTTTAAGTCTTTTGTCATTTATAGTTACTATCCTATTCTGATGATTTTTGGTAAACGTGAGAATCATGGGAAGCACCCTCCCAGTACTCTTGACCGCTGACCCTCCTGCCAAATCACAAGGTGTCAGTACCGGAGTGCACATCATACAACCAAGCAAGGCTCCACCTGACATCTGTTCCTGTGCAAACACTGAGAACTCCAAATAAAATTGACAAGAAAGAGAGGTAGCGAACATCCAGATAGACCACTTCCTCCCAAGAAGGCAGAGCAGATCAAGAACACTTTTCTCTATTCCTCCTTTGCTCTCTGACAATTCTTTTCCTCATTGATCCTCCAGGAGGATCTTTAGGATTCTTTTGTTGACTTTTTTCCTTGCTCTGGTCTGGAAAGAATGCTACTGTTGTCATATCTCTCAGGCAACGGGGGCAGTCAACCCTCCGAAGGATTGTGGTATGTGCCACAATGCTGGTGATCCTGTAGTTCTACCCATCACACACTTCTCCCGGATTTCCAATGCCTCAGTTTTTCTGGAACAAACTCAGCTTGCTCTCTCTCATGTCAGGCTCCCTAACCCTGGGTGTCTATTTCCATATCTCCAGGAACAGCCTCAACCTTGGGAACCTTACACCTAGGCTCTACACAAAGAAAGGACACAAGGCAATGGTAACCAGAATAAAACTTCCTGTATGGTCTGCAGACCCTTCCTTATATTTTACTGGCTTTCATAGCTGTCATGTTTCCAGTCCCAATCCATTTACTCAAATCCAAAGTAGCAGGAGACCTTCTTAATTCAAAATTTTCTTCTTTTGGCAAATCCCTAGTCCTCTGGATAAAAGTAAGCACAAATGAGGCTATGATCAGGAACATCTCAACTCTGAAAGTTATTGCAGACTCTGCTGCCGAAGCAACAGCTGCCTGATGAAAGTCCCTTAACCCTCTGGCCAAAGTTGTTCTTGAGAATAGGATAGTCCTTGATTATCTTTTAGCTGAACGAGGAGGTGTTTGCAGTATGGTCAACACCATGTGCTGCACTTGGATGGAACCTTCTGGAGAAGTTGAGACTCAGCTACATAGGATCACTGAACAAGTCACTCGCCTTAAGAAACAGACTCCTTCAGGGGCACCTGGGTGGCCTAGTCAGTTAAGCTTCCGACTTCAGCTCAGATCACGATCTCACAGCTCATGGGTTTGAGCCCTGTGTTGGGTTTTGTGCTGATAGCTCAGAGCCTGGAGCCTGCTTCCGATTCTGTGTCTCCCACTCTCTGCCCCTCCACAGCTCACGCTCTGTCTCTCTCTCTCTCTCTCAAAAATAAACGTTAAAACATTTTTTTTAATAAAATAAAAAAAGAAAGAAAGTGACTCCTTTAATGGGCCCTTTCTTTGACATATTTGATTCTGATTAGTTCGGGTTTGGGGGTCCATGGCTCCAAATTGACCCTGGGAATTGGGAATTATCCTGTTTATCCTAATTGCAGCAGTCTCCCTAGCACACTGTTTTCTCAAAAGCTTTAAATGCATGTTCGCAGCTGCTAACTATGAAGCAAATGATCTCCCTAAGAGTAGAATGTCAGCAAAGCAGCAAAGAACTTAAAGAATGTGAACCTGATGCTGTGACCTGTGAATGCTGCAGAGAGATCCAGCAAAAAAACTGCAATAACTCTATAGCAGTAGGTGAGAGTAGGACTTCTCTCTTAAAAATTTTTTTTATCACATCAGTTAGGTTGAGAGTGTGATCAAAAGATGGAATTCTTAAAAACAAGACAACAGTCCCAAAATGAAGTCGCTCATGCTAAGCCTCATGTCACCAAACTGACATTTAACTTAATTATCGTTTTGGCGCTTCCAAAAATGGAATCTTAAACCAGTCAATCAGGAATCACCCAATGGGCACTGCTTACGTAATCTGCCTGATAGACCTCTGTGGTCCTCTGAAGGAAAGTCACCATGGAATAAGCACCCTGCTTTTTACCTCTTCTAACTTCCTGGTTCATGTTCCCTTCTGCCTATAAAAGTCTGATTTGGGATACTGCCTAATTTAAATTGATTTTTGCTCAAATAAACTCTTAAAAATGCTAATACATCTCAGTTTATCTTTGAACAGTTCCAACAACAACAACAACAACAACAACAACAACAACAACAACAAAACCCAGTTAGTTGTAAATTCTACCACCAAGAGAATAAAGTGTTCTGTAATTAAAAACCAGAAAGAACCACTGCAGTTCAAAGTGTACTTGGTATATTTGCACATATCTATATGGATAAATCTTAGAAACAATGTTTAAAAATAAATGTATGAATAGTATGTTCAGCTTGTAATTTATATAAAGTTTAAAAATACAAAGTAGTGGTATCATACATATGCATGCACTTGTGTATACATGGTAAAAGTTTAAAAATTTGAATGGAAAGGCCACAGACCAAATCATGATAAAAATTACTTGTGAAAAGACAAGCAAGAGAATGAGATTATGAAGTGATAAAAAAGATTCCAATGTTTTAGTATTTTTATTTATTTAAAAAAAATATTGAACAAAACCAAAAGAAAGGAAGGAATTGTGTACAGGGCCAATCTGTTTCCTTCTTCCCTTATATCTATAGAAAATACATCTCTATATTAAAGTGGCACTGTCTAAAAATATGGCTTCTATTATTTACTCTATGCTTTCTAAAATTTTTAACGTTTATTTATTTTTGAGAGAGAGAGAGAGCATGAGCAGGGGAGGGGCAGAGAGAGAGGGAGACACAGAATCCAAAGCAGGGTCTAGACTTGAGCTGTCAGCACAGAGCCTGGTGCAGGGCTCGAACTCATGAACCGCGAGATCATGACCTGAGCCAAAGTTGGACACTTAACCGACTGAGCCACACAGGCACCCCTATTCTATGTATTCTAATAAGCAAAATAAAATACCATTGTTACTTTTTTTTTATTTTTTAGAGAAAGAGAGCGTGAGTTGGGGAGAGGGGCAGAGAGAGAGAGAGAGAGAGAGAATCCTAAGAAGGCTCCTCACTGAGTGCGGAGCCTGACACGGTGCTCGATCCCATAACCCTGGGATCATGACCTGAGCTGATATTAAGAGTTGGATGCTCAAACGACTGAACCACCTAGGTGCTCCAGTAAAATATTATCTTAATAGAAGTTACATTTCATGTTCAATTTATTTCTAAGAATTTCTGAATGTTTGATTTTAAGAATTTCGAAGTAGATTATGTCTTCAAAAGCCAAAATACCTAAAGTAAAGAAATCAAATGTGGCCTAAAATGGTATCATGCTAGAATTGCTTGACATGTAATATTTCAAAAGTGAGACACATTGGTAAATGGTCTCAACAGACTGCCTTCAATGGGACAACTCCTGCCCCACATAAAGTGGTAAGATCTTGTGTTAAGATCTTCTGGAAGTCACACAAATTTCTTAAACAGCTTTGTGTTGATAGGAGTTCAGGACCAGAGCTCTACCTCGAGGCAAAAGTGATTGAACCACTTTTGCCCACTAGTATCACATGAACTATGGGCCAGGGAACACTGCATACTGTTTCTCATGCTATGCTGCCCTTAGGGAAATAGGAGTTATTTTGTGCTTTCCCCCATGTGTTATAGAATAGCTATGTTTGTCCTTTAATCCCAGGCTGCCAGAATATGAAAATTAGAGTAAGAATTGATTGAGAGGAACACACCTCATTTAACTTTAGGATTTCTCCTTTTGGATAAGAGGTGAATACATGTTTTATATTATTAAGTTTTGAGAATTCCTTGTATATTTTGGATAAAAGTTGCTTATTAAATACGCATGTTGCAAATGTTTTCAGTCTATAGCTTTCCTTTTCATTCTGGTAACAGTGTTTCTTTTAATCAGATCAGAATGTTTTCACCTTAGTGAAGTCCACATTATGTTGTGGATTGTGCTTTTTAAAAAACTCATCACCAAACACAAAGTCAGCTGGATATTATTCTACACTGTCTTCTACTTTTGCAGCTTACATGTAGGTCTGTGATCTATTTTGAGTTCACATATGTGAAATGTGTAAAGATCTATCTGTAGATATTTTTATGTTTATTTATTTTTGAGAGAGAAGGAGAGAGCTTGAGAGGTGGAGGGGCAGAGAGGAGACAGAGAATTGAAGCAGTCTCCAGGCTCCAAGCTGTCAGCACAGAGCCCGACACAGGGCTCGAACCAACCAACCGTGAGATTATGACCTGAGCTTAAGTTGGACACTTAAGCCACTGAGCCTCCCAGGTGCCCCTAGATTTTTTTTATGTGGATAGTCAAGTGTTCTACATCACTGTTGAAAGACTATCTTTGCTCCTTTGTCAAAGATCAGTTGAATACATTTCTGGGACTTTATCAATGGGCTCTCTATTCTATTTACATATTTGACATTTCTGTCTCCAATACTACAGGCACTGTTTTGATTACTGTAGTTTTGTAGTAAGTCTTGAAGTTTAGTGAGACCCCTAAAGTTAATCCACTTTTAGAATTGTGTAGACTATTCTGGATCTCTTGCATTTCTAGATAAACCTTAGAATCATTTTGTCAGTATGCCTGAAATAACTTGCTGGTGTTTTGACAATTATATTTTTGAAGCTATGGATGAAGTTGGGGAAAATGGGTATCTTGACAATATTTAGTCTCCCAATCCATGAACACATAACTCTCCATTTTCTTTGTTTTTTCCCATCAGAATTTTGTAGATTAATACATAGACTTTTGTACATATTTCTTAGATGGATTTATACTTGGACTTTTTTTCTCTTTCTTTCTTTCTTTCTTTCTTTCTTTCTTTCTTTCTTTCTTTCTTAGTAGTAATGAAATGGTATTGTGGATTTCATATCAACTTCCAATTGTTCATTGCTAGTGTATAGGAAAGCAATTTACTTTTTTTATATTCACCTTGCATTCTGCAACCCTACTATAATTGCTTATTCGTTTCAGGACTTTTTCTTGATTCTTTGGAATTTTCCAGATAGATAATTCTATCATCTGTGAACAAAGACAGTTTTAAATCTTCCTTTATAATATGCATGCCTTTTGTTTTATCTTCTTATTTCAGTACATTATTGAACTGGAGTGGTGAGAGGGGACATCCTGTGTTTTCCTTACTCAGAAGGGGAAAGCATCAAATTTCTCACCATTTAATCATGATATTAGCTATAGTTTTTTCTAGGTCTTCTTTATCAAGTTGAGAAAATTTTCCTGCCCTTCTAGTTTGCTGAAGTTGTTATGATGAATGCGTGGTGGATTTTGTCAAATGGGCTTTCTTGATCAATTGATATTATCATATGATGTTTCTTCTTTAGACTATTGATGTGATGGATTGTGTTAATAGACTTTTAAATGTTGAACCACCCTTAACACCTGGAATTAATCTCACTTGGTCATAGTGTATAATTTTTTTATATAAATACTTTGATCCAATTTGGCAATATGTTTTTGAGCATTTTTGCACTTATGTTCACGGGAGATATTGGTCTGAATTTTCCTTTCTTATAATGTTTTTGGTTCGGATGTTAGGTTAATACTGACCTCATAAAATGAGTTTGGAAGTAATATCTGTGCTCCAACTTTCTGGAACAGATTGTAGACAACAGGTATCATTTATTTATTACACATTTGTTAGAATTCACCATTGAACCCATCTGGACTTTGTTCTTTCTGTTTTGGAAGGTTATTAATTATTGATTCAATTTCTTTAATAGATATAAGCCTGTTCACATTATCTAATTCTCCTTGTGTGACTTCTTTAGTTAGTGTCTTTTAAGGAATCGGTCCATTTTATGTAAGTTTTCAAATATGTGGCATAGAATTATTCATGATATATTTTCATTATCTTTTTATTGTCCATAGAATGAGAAGATCTGACCCCTAGCATTTAAATATTACTAAGCTTGTCTTCTCTCTTTTTTCTTGGTTAGCTTAGGTAGAGGTTCATTAATTTTATTGATCTTTTCAAAGAACCAGCTTTTGGTTTCATTGGTTTTTCTCTATTGATTTTGTTTTCAATTTCATTGATTTCTATTCTAATTTTCATTATTTTTTTCTTCTTCTTGTCTTATGTTTAAGTTGCTCTTTTTTTCCTCTAGTTTCCTAAGGTGGAAGCATAATTATAGATTTTACATATTCCTTCTTTTCTAGTGTATGTATTCACTGCTGTGAATTTCTCTCTACGGACTGCTTTTACTCTATTATACACATTTTGATAAATTACATTTTCTTTTTTATTTAGTTAAAAGTCTTTTACAATTTCTCTTGAAAGTTCTTCAACTTGTGTTATTTAGAAACATGTCTAATCTCCAAACACGTTGAGATTTATCAACTAACTTTTTTTATTAATTTCGAATTCTATTGTAATCTGAGAACAAACTTGGAGTTGTTTCTATTCTTTAAACTTGTTAAGGTTATGATTTATGGTCTGTAAAATGGTCTGTTTGGATGAATGTTCCGTGTAAGTTTGAGAAAAATGTATATTGTGGTATTGTTGAGAGATGTGTTCTATAACTGCCAGTTAGATCCAGTGACTTGATGGTGCTCTTCAGTTCAACTATATCCTTACTGATTTCCTAGTTGCTGGAAAGGAAAGGGAGTGCAGAAACCTCCAATGGTAATGTGTACTTATCTATATTTCCTTGTAGTCCTATCCGTTTTTGCCCTGCTAACGTGATGGTACGACACAGGAAACGGAAGTGTCCTATAACCTTATGATTAAATCTTATCCTTTGAATGGGCCTAAGTCCGTAGGCCAGATGCTCAGAAATGTTTTGTAGTTTGTTTGTTTGTTTTTTCCTCTTGTCAGATAAGACAGGATAAAGGAAGTTGGGTTGGCTAATTGCCCTTCCCCAGGTCAGATAAGGGTCTGATAAAGTTCTTTCCCATGGACAGTGGGCCTTTGCTATGGGAAACACTATGGGCATATTTCAGAATGGCTGCTTTCCTCTCCTCTTGTTGGGGACATGATAGGATATGTTGGGTGTGGTGGGGGATCTGCAGTTTGAGAACATGGTGGGATTCCTGGAAGTAAAACCCACAAAATTAGGGGGATCCTCCCCCCCACCAATGACTGGGTCCTCATAAGTTTCCGTCTCAGGCTAGGTTCACACTCATCATCCACCAGTTCATCATAATGTTCCATGTAATTTTGAGGAAAATGTGTATTATGCTGTTGTTGGGTGAAATATTCTATAAATGTCAATTAGATCAAGATGAATTGCTACGGAAGTGTTCTTGCCAGTTTATAGCTCCATGGGCTTCTGCTCCAGGTGGTATAAACATGACTGTGATTTTCCGTATTCACCTTGTCTCTCCAGATTTCACAGTGACAGCTTTCCCTGTGATCTCAGTTTTCTTATGGGTCCAAGGAAAGTCATTGGTTTTCAATTTGCACAGCACTTGTTTTCGTTAAAGATGGGGTGGGACACCTGGGTGTCTCAGTGGGTTGAGCACCTGACTCGATTTCAGCTCAGGTCATGATCCCAGGGTCGTGGGATTGAGAGCCCTGAGTCAGTCTCCACACTGAACATGGAGCCTGTTTAAGATTCTTTGTCTCTCTCCCTCTGCCCCTCCCCCTCTCCCCTCTGTTCGCGTGCTTTCTCTCTCTCTCTCAAAAACAAACAAAAATGATGGGAGTATGTACTCCCACGCTCTTTAAATGTCAGAGCTGAAATCCCTGCCTCTTTTATTTTTAAAATCCAAGTCAACTACATTGAAGTGAACTCACTTGTGACTCAGTCAGATTAGGAGGATTATTTTATATTTTCTGTGAGTACAATGGGATTGTTCCAATAATAGGGTAAAACCCGAGGCCTTGAGTCCCTCAGTCAGGAGATCCTGGTAAAGCTGTTGCTTTTTTAGGCTGTATAGGTAAGAGAAGTTAGTGACTAAGAAAATATAGGACAGTGTTTGGGGATTCCATGGGTGGGTCCAAGCAGATACTTCACAGAAGATCTCATGAGATCTGAATAAAGTAGTGCATTTATGAAGGCATGAAAATGAATTGTTATCCTCCAAAGACAATGATCTCTCAAGAAATATACTTTATTTCCCTTGAGGAGATGAAAAGTGATCAAAACTATTGAGTCTCGCCTGCCTCCTCCTGTGGTAAGAACTTCCCCAGGGGAAACCAACACCTTGGGGAACCGGTTAAATGAGCCTCTTTGCCTGTGAGTAGCTATCCTTAATGTCAGCCTCCTGTCCTGTCCAGCTTCTCCTTGATCCTCATAATGAGGAAAGAGACAGTGAGAGAACCCCAGGCTCACTCTAATATTTCTCTATGAACTTTCTGGGAAGGAAAATGAACAACCTGGGGAGACATATAGAAGAGGAGCTAGACCAGGTGAGAGAACCCACTGTGACCTGCCTCATATTTTAGATCAGAACCCAAACTGTGCTGTCTACGATTCCCCACCCCCTGCAGCTTCTCTTCCAGACCCCGGGTTTATAGATAAACTCACTCCTCCTTTTCTAACAGAAAAGAGCAATCTCCAGGGACTCAAGGGCAGCATCTGCAAAATGAGAACCAGATGGGTGAGTGTCATTTAGTCTCAAGACAGAATAACAAATAGTATCTATCATACTGGATCTACTGAACCTCAAAAATTGTCAATTATGCTGACAGGAAGAAACACAAGGGAAGAAAAGTACTGCAAAGTTTTCCAAAAATTAAAATGCCCAGGTACCCAATGTGTTTTGTGCGGTAAATATAGGGTAACACGTGTTCTTGATTTTTAGATGTAACACCAAATTCAAAAACAAGGCATCTGGGTGGCTCACTCAGTTTAGCATCGGACTCTTGGATTCGACCTGGGTCATGATCTTGCAGTTCATGGGTTCGAGCCTCGTGTCAGGCTTTGTGCTGACAGCATGGAGCCTGCTGGGATTCTCTCTCTCTCACTCTCTTTGCCCCTCCCCTGCTCATGCTGTGTCTGTCTCTCTCAAACAAATAAACTTAAAAAAAAAAAAAAAACAGCTTCTACTGAAAAAAAAGTAATAAAGAACTCCTACCACATTAAACACACATATGTATTGTTGTAGAATGCCTCCTGGCATTAAAAATGTGAAAATGTTTACATTTGAGTGCCTTATATTTGTAGAAACACAGTATTTTATGGTCTCTATCAAGTTACATCATTCTAAAATAAAATAAAACATAATAATGAGGGTCTTAACTTTTTTGATGTAAGTGGAACAACTTAATGAAACTGATAAATATTTATACAAATGAAACTTTGACTTAGCCATTGCCCTAACATTCATAATGCATTTAAAAGTTCTCTGAAAATAAGTTACAACCTTGCACATCAAAGATACTTCTAGAAATGAGATTATGAGCTTATTGAACACTAACTGCTACTATGGCAGTAAGTGTATAAATAAAGAATAAAACTAGTAACATTACCTGGTAAATCAAGAATAAAACTAGTAACATTACCTGGTAAGTCAGTCCCAGGCACATACTTGAAAAATTAGTCTTTAGACAAAGATATATGAAGTCTTCATGGTTCATGAGAGTAAGGAAGGATGTTTGTAGATTATACATGTGTGCCTACATTGATTTATTGCTTCATAAAGCATTTGACACATATATAACAGGAGAATCAATTCTTGTTTAGATCAGTTTTTAACATACCATCAAATAATTTGGCAAAAACACAGAGACATCTGTACAGATGATGAAAAATAAATGGCAGGAGGAAAGAAACACAGGAGTAGTGGAATGACTGTTGCTCAAGTATGTTCAAAGAGTCACTGTGTTTCACAGACAAGCCCTGGGAGATTAAAATGTAGAGTCATTGGAAATAGTTGTAAATAAAGATAAAGTGTCCATATATTCAGATACAGTCTCTATGTTGTAGAATTTTCAGAGTGTAGTATAATGACATGAGCAGGAAAACCAGACTTCACAGTCAAGTCTCTACAGAGCCCCTTACTTTGCTGTCCATCTCTGTGTAAGGTGAAGTGCCTCCCTCCTTTAAACAGAGATAGTGAGTATGCAAGAATGCTGTTAATCTGCAGGAGGATGGTAGGTGGATAAGTTCTTTGTAGATCCAGGAAGGGGAAGCCAGTCTTCCCAGTAATGAGACACATTTCCCTGAACTGAAATGCAGTTCCAGAAAGCATTCCATTCTCCTGCCTATTTCTGGCTGCCTATTTCTGGCTGCCTATTTCTGGCTGGGTAAGCACCGTAGGCCTCTAGGTCTGCTCAACTCCCCTGTCTCCATATGGTGGAACAGGAAACAAAAGAAGGAGCAATCCAAAGAAAGGGAGGGGCTCCTGGGTGGCTCAGTTGGTTAAGTGTCTGACTCTTGATTTCAGCTCAGGTCATGATCTCATGGTTTCATGAGTTTGAGCCCCATGTCAGGCCAAGTGCAGAGTCTGCTGGGGATTCTCTGTCTCCTCGCTCTCTGCCCCTCTCCCACTCGCACTGTCTCTGTCTCTCTCAAAATAAATAAAAATAAACTTTAAAAAAAAGAAAGGAAGGAAGGAAGGAGGCTTTCTGCTTCTGGAGAGGAATGTGTCACTCCTCCTTGCTTATCTTGTTAGATGCAGGCTCTGGCTTGAATCAAGAACCTGTCAATCAATTTATTCACTTATATATTTGCTTATTTTAGTAAAAAAAAAATTTATGCCTACTCTGTGCAATGCACCATTTTAGGTCCTGTGAGTCATGTGTAAAAACACTGCATTCGTGTAAAAACACAAGTCCAAGAACACCTTCATCTCATGAGGCCCAACTTAATTTCAGGTCTTAATTTTACCAGTGATAGTAAGAGAGTTTCAGAATTTATTATAGTGAAATTTTTAAGAATAAATAAAAAGGGGGAATCTGTATGGCTCACTTGGTTAGGTGTCTGATTCTTGATTTTGGCTCAGATCATGATCTCAAGGTTTGTGGGATCGAGATTCACATTGGGCTCTGTGCTGATAGCGTGGATCCTGTTTGGGATTCTCTCTCTTCCTCTCTCTCTCTCTGTCTCTCCCTGGCTTGTGCTCTCTCTCTCACTCTCAAAGAAATAAACTTAAAAAAAAAAAAAGGAAACACTGCTGGCCATCTACATTTCAGATGCAAGTAACCAAATTCAACTGAATTGTGTTGGCTAAACCTCATGTGGCACCTGCTTTAAAGTAAAATTAATAAAACCCTTCCTCCAATAACACACACACACACACACACACACACACACACACACACACCTATTCCAACAAGCACTGATGAGGTTGATTTTCACTGACATTTTCATGGAATAGTGGTTTAAATCCCACATCACAGAGCTAACCTTTCTAAACATCCTCTTCAAAGATCAATGCTGAATGTCTTCCATTTCCCCCTCACATCTTACCTCCATCTTTACCCACCCTGTTCTGTGCCTTAGAAGGCTGAGTTGTGTTGACTCGTATCATTGGGCTCCTTGCCCTGTGGCCAATGGCAAGTTCCAACAAGAAATACCAGCAGAGTAAGGGACCAAACTCCCCCCATCCCCTAGACATCCCTAAGCCCCCAGGGCTTCTCTAGTTGGCTTTATCCCACATCCCGAGACAGAAAGCTTTTACTGCTTCTTAGGCAGCCCTTTTATCACAGTGTTTGCTGTCTCCAGATTCCTACGATCGGTCCTTGCCTTCAGATCAAGGAGTTATAGTGATGTCTTTTGTTGTGTGTTACTAATCCTATACTACCCCTTATGCTTTCCCTACAGACTGCATACATTTTAATTAATAATCCCTTTATTAGCCTCTTTTTAAATTATGCTAATTTGAATATGCCATCTGTTTCCTGCCAGGACTAATGACCAATACAATATCCCTATTTCCCCCAAAGTTCTACTGTCTGAGGTATTTGTCGCATCTCTGTATCTCTCTCAGCCTCTCTCATTCCTCCCACATATGTCTCCTTGCAGACAATGCTCCGTATGCTGATCCTAGTCTGTGTGCACACGCACACACACCCACACACACACACATACACACACGCACACACACACGGTGCTCATCTACAAGTGTCAGCAAATTAAAGTCTGGTTATTAACTTAAAATGTAACTATTGTCTCTCCCTCAAAACCTGTTTTGGGGAGAGTCAATGCATTTGTCAACAGTGATCTGTTGGTTCAGAAGACTACAATATTTTCTCATGGCACCTAGGGTTACCCACTCATGCTCCACGCAGCCACCAGCTCCCCTTCACAATCCTATTACAGGGTGGAGTATAAGACTGTATCTGAATCTCTCTTAATTCCACTGTCTGGCCCTGCCTGGCTGGGTTCACCAAAGCATCAAGAAATACAACAATGGTGAAAGTATACCTCCAACGCAGACACCCTCAATAGCATCCAGATTCAAGGAAGAGGAGGAGAGCAGAGTTTTGAGTCAGGTTTCCTGTCCCACTTGTGTTTGCTTTAGCATCTCTCTGATGTTCCCAACCCACATCTAGAAGCAGCATCAAAAGAACATCTTCCTTCAGATTTCTGAGTCCTGAAAATGTAGACCAGTACACTCTGTCCTGAAATGTAATGCAGCCTCATGCTAACTTCTTGCAGTAACCAAAATAAACAATACAACGTTTCAAACTCCCAAAATCCGGAAAGGCCTTCAGCTTAATTGTGAATACTTCCTATCTATATGTCCTTCTCTCCTAGATGTATCTTCTTTATGAATATCAAGGGCTCAATAATATCAAATTGGTGGTGTGGGTCTCTGGCAGGGGCCCTGGACTGTCTGTGAGGAACCAACTAGTCCCAAGTCTTGGCCATAATCTTGCTCCTCAAGAGGTTTAGATGCACTGCACTGAATCATACCCTCAGGGCCTCCAGCTTCCCTGACACAGCCAGGCGGCCACTGACTGAGACTTCTGTCAACTGGCAAAGACTGCCTGGATTCCATGAGCAATGTGTAGCCATCAGTACTCCCTACACTAACCTGCCCTAGCTGATTCCAGTTTTTGGAACTGTTGCCCAGCACGTTGTTACAAGGCTGGCTGCCAATGTCTCTCAGACTTAAACATATGTGCAGAGTACATCTCCACTTCCTGTTGACAAGCTCTCACAAACTAAACAACAGAATCAAGTCTCTCCCAGCTTTTGCTGGGTTTTCTTCAAGCATTATGGTATAAGCATGGACCTTTATGTGGGTCCTAGAACAGGACACTGTAAACTCCACTTCATTTCTCCACTTCCAAGACTTGCCATCTACATATCCTTGGAATATTTAACCTTCGCTCAGTCATCTGCCCTCCCTGGCACTACACTCCTTGAAAACTAGTCTCCTTTCCAATAGTGGGAGACTGCTATTCTAGCCTGATGCTTTTCTCCACAGTAGTATATTTTAGTAGAGGATGCCTGGTCTGGGTTGCCTTTAGATATTTGTTGATGAATAAATGATTATTAGGAAACTTCCTTAACTTTACTTTGGAGAACTGTTGGAGTATAAGTCCTCAGAACTAAATTCAGAGACTCAGATTCCATTCCTGCTGTTGGCTGGCTGATCCTTTCTGAACATTAGTTTACTCTTCAGACAGTGAGAGCACTGGACTACCCCAGGAAAGGTAAGCAGTCTTCCTTGTGTGTGACATTTCTGTTTGAATAGCAGTGGCCACTCACAGTGTTGTATTGAGAAAGATTTAACCAACAAGTTCAGGCTCTCTGAGAAAGATCAGGGAAGGGAAGGGTCAGCATCTAAGCCTCTCCTGGACTAGATTATTTCTAGATTCATCTTCAAAGCAAAAATATAACAGTACTAAAGATTTCTTCAGTACCTAACCAGCAGCCACTGGTCCACTGGTCCATCAGTAGAAAGGCCTATTAGCTAATAAGCCATCTTGTATGTGGTTGTCTGGAGAACGCAGAGATGTGAGTCAAGGATTCCAGGTAATGCAGTGAGTGGTTTTGTTAGTCACTGTATAATTCCTTCTGGTGAGATCTATTCCTTTGTCAATATTGGTAAGGTATAATCATATAGGTTCTCCAAAGGTAAACATATCATGTGACAACTATGTTATTTGGCATGTTAGAAATGAATATGAATTGAATATGAATTGAAAATGAATATGAGAAAATAAACTGATTTCCTCAACTGCTGTTCAAAATGCAAATTATACTTTTATCCTTGGAGTTACAGAGATTCATATCTGCAACAGAATTGTGTGTAGGTTTAAATATACTTGTTCTTTTGTGTTTACAGTAAAACACTAACCCCACGGTGACCACTTCTTAATTTTTGTCCTTTTATTTTTTTCTGTCAGTAACACATATGTACAATATGTGAAATATTTTACCCTAGGCTGTAAAGGGTAAGGGTGTAACTAACATTTCCTTTTCAGTCTGAAAATTTACAGGAATGCACGAGCACATCTGTATGGAATTAGCAGATCTGATTCTATAGATCCATGTGACCCTCCAGTTCTAGTTTCTGTGCTTCTGAGATCAGCTTCCCCTGCCCCTCCTTTAATAAAAATATGACTTGTCTACATTATGGGTAACATAATTAAGCCAGGATAATACAAACTTGTTTAAATATAAACTCCAAACCATCAAATTGCTTCATGTGTTTGCATTCACTTGTAAAATATGATCTCCTGAGATATCTTTTATTGGGCTAAACACCAAAACAAGCAAATAGACTCCGAAAAATAAGAAGACAGCATTCTGGGGTTTCAAAGTTGACAAATTAAGAATTCTTATGCAATAAAATGATTTCATCTTGGAATCTTCTTTTGCTATTTAATTTATGTACTCTACGTGATCCAAGCTTACATTTCACGAAAGTGTAAATACATTTAAGACAGGTTACACTTGCTTCATTAATCATGCTATCAGACATTCAGTCCTAAACTATAGGTCTTGTTTTTAATATGGTACCATTGGGAAATCACACATAGTGTTAATATTTTTTATTCCTATGGGCTTGCTTACTTCTATTTTTCAATTTTTTAAAAATTAGAGTTCTAATGTATTACAGCAGCTTTTACATTTGTCTATATAAACCATTGAAAAGGCTAATTCTACTTAGAAAACAGCTACAGAATGCAGTGCGTGAGATCAGAAGTATTCCTGAAAAAGAATACTGGATTATTATTTGTGTTAAATTTTGCATACCAAGCCATTGGTCCAAAATGACAGCTGAGCTCCCTTTCATCTATTAAAAATATATGATTATATAAACAGACATATAAGAAGCAAACTGTAAGTAAGTGCGAACTAGCTGCAGTTCTAGGGAAGAGTTACACCTTCATATTTAGGGTAGTAAGAGCATATATCTTAGAGGAATTAGCCAGTCAAGATGTTGCAGAGCGGATACATTTTCCAATGCATTTTGTTATAGAAAAAAGGAAAGTCATATTCTATGCAAAGTGACCCATGCAGATATTGGAAGAGAGTAGAGATCTGTGTTAGTGATCAGCGATGACGATAATGACTGGGACTGGAAAACAGTATGTGGGACTAGAGGGAAATCTCTCTCTCTCTCTCTTTTTTTTTTTTTCCACAGGAGTAGCAAATCCAGGCCAAGGGAATTTCCAAATACGAGTTGGGGTAGATGGTTGGTATCCTGGAATTCTAAGAAGTTTGGATTTTATTTTAGAAGACATACAGGGGAGAAGAATATTGCGTCTGAGCTGGGATTGAGCAAAATGACTTGTTTGATCTGGTTTTGGTGAAAAAAAAAATGTAACTGTATGGCAAGGGGTTACTATGGCATGAAAGTTTCTGAGAAGACTGAGTAGAGCAGCTTGTTTGGGCCTGGATGGTGGCGTGGAGTGAGGTTGAAACAAGTTCACACAATTGGACAGTTCAGAAACTGGAAACTCTGCAAAGCGAAATTTAGGCTGGAGAGAGAAAAAAATGTAGAGAAACATTTGGTTGTGACTCTAGGAAAATCATTAATAGTTTGTTTTTATACCAGTTCCAAGGTCGTCCAAAAAATCGTTACATGAAAAAAGTCAAAATGTTCGAAGGACCAGTATTTTAAATGAAAAAAAAAAGAGAGAAAGAAAGAAAGAAAGAAAGAAAGAAAGATAATGAACACTAAAAGAAATATAATGAACACTAAAGGTAAGCATGCCTGTGTTGTACTTTTGAAATATTAAAAGCATTAAACTTTAAAATTTCTTCAGTAAAACTTAAAAAATATCAACTTAGTGATAAAGTCACTGCAAAGACATTGATACACATAAAAAAAATTATAGGAAAAGAATTTTACTTGCTTTGTATATTCAAAAAAGGAATTTCAAGATGACTTTTAAGAAATAAGTTCCTTGGGAATGAACATCCTTTAACATAGTAGCTTAAATTTCTGTTCATCTGAGTGGGGAACCATTGTATATTTGAACAGGAAAATCTTATTTATAAAGGGCTTCCTCATCCAAGAATCTTAAATGTACTATTGCAATTGGCTTCAAAAATTGAGCCCATAAATTGCCTAATATATTTTAAAGATGAGGAATTTGAAACAACAGGGTTCTACTTAAAGTAGAAATCTAGTTTCATAAGAAAATTTCACTATTCCAGAGGGATAAAGGGATGGGAGATAGAAATAAAAGAAAATGGGAATGTGTTAAAAAGAAATTCAAACAAATCTATAATAAATTCAAAATTTAAGAAAAAGATTAAAGAGTAAGTCTCTTAGCAACTTTATATCACTTACACCTATTTTACTTTTTCATTGGAAAATACTCTTTATTGAACTAAGAAATTCCTTTGGTTGATGGACAAAAAAAAAAAGCAAAAACTGGCTTTTTCATTTATACTTTTTAAGAAGATAATAGAGTTTTTATTGACTATATTTACATGGCTTCAGGAAAAAATTAAGTCTATTTCCAACATACTGTGCCAAAACTGGGTTGGAAAAGGTATATGAAAATAAAAGTAATATAAAAGTTAGCATAGTATTTTAAAGTTTTTTTGTACAATAAATGGCTTGGTTTCTTTAATTAAATGACTTAGAAAGCAGAAAATATGTATTGTCTTTTTTTAAGTTTATTTATTTTGAGAGAGAGCACGCATGGGGGAGGAGCAGAGAGAGGGGGAGACAGAGAAGCCCAAGCAGGCCCCGTGCTGTCAGGTCAGAGGCTAACGTGGGGCTTGAGCTCACCAACCACAAGATCATGACCTGAGCTGAAGTCAAGAATCAGATGCTCAACTGACAGAGAGCCATCCAGGCACCCCGAAAATATGCATTTTCATGATGACTATTTTGGTAATACAAAGGTTAAATCTATAAAATATGCCAATAGTTTAGAAGATTAAATGGATTCCTAAAAATCTTACCCTTGTTTATAACAGATATAGGAAGAGTCCCAAATAGAGGTTTCATGAGTTCCGTTTAAAAGTTTTAAAAATAAACATCCAATAGGTATTTATTAATTTTTTAAAGTTTATTTATTTTGAAAGAGAGCACACAGGAGGGGGAGAGAGAGAGGAAGAGAGAGAGTGCGTGAGAGAGAGAACCCCACTATGACAGTGTGGAGCCCAACGTGGGGCTCAAACTCATGAACCATGAGATCATGACCTGATAACCAACTGAGCCACCCACGTGCCACCAACAGGTAGCTATGTAGAGAGTAATAACAATGAGTATATTTACATTGAATGCAATGACTTAAATTCTGGTTGGGAGGATTGTTCTATTACTTAAGGAAGTCTCTTCATATAATATTTATCAAATAGATATGTCTTTTAGTTCAACAATCACAGTTTATTTTTTAAATACTTCTTAAAAATAGAAATACAATTTTAACATAATAAAGAGTATCAGATAATTAAATAATTTTATTTAATGATGAAATAATAGAGGTACCTTATTAAACTGTTAATTGTGCATCAGCATAATTAAATAAATAGCAAAACTCTGGTACCTGCTATATATTGTTCAAGCAATTAGTACCATCTTAATAATACATGAAAGAAAAATTTAAGCTTATTTTTAGAAATGAAACCACAGAGTAAGTTTTTTAGCAATATCAACTAAAACTAAAAGTAAAATTTGTTCCACAATGTCAGTATTTTTTAATAAATAAATAGTATATAAAATTATTTATAAATAATTAAGAATCACTTAATTTAATGACCACAAATTGATAATATTCATACACACCAAAAAGAAAATATTTTACAATTGTTTTCAAAATAACAAAATCAAAACTACCTGGCAAAATCTTGCTAGGAAATATACATGAAAGATACTATAAATCTTGTACAAGCAATAAAGAATAACATCTTAAGTGGAAACATAGCCCTCATTTCTACATGGGAAGAATAAATTTTATAATGATGCTACCTGTTCCAAAATAATTTACTGGATTAAAGCAATTTTTGTAGAAGTCAATGCAGTTCTCCAGTTAATCTAGAATGAACAGTAGATGGAGTGAGTGCTGTGGATATTTACTCTTTGACATCACCCAGCATTCCTTTCCTCCTTATTGTTTTCTTGATTTTACTCCTTCCACAAACGGCCTACATGCTACAAGAGAAGTCACCTCATCCAGGTCAGCAGTGGCCCATGACTGGCTCAGAGCAATCAGCTATTCCCACTTGCTTGCTAGAGAGATTGTTTCAGGAAAGGTCCTGTATGGAGTTCAGAAGGACACATATTTTACTAGAAGCTTCCTAGGAAAACAGTCCTTGCTCTTGCTTGGAAGTTACTTGAGATACTCTCTCTTAACTCCCTGTTGGGCAGAGTCCATCCTCTAGAAGAGTGCATGACACCAAGTTGACTTTCAAAAAGTTGTTGACTCACTAATTAGAACACCACAATCCTTCTAGTGAAGCCATATAGGAGGGGGAAAAAAGTGACCAAAACTAGGAAGAGTAGAGAAATGAAAACGCTTTGTAGACAATGACATTAAGCCCCTCTATAATGGGCATTTGTCATGTGTGAGTGCCCAATATATTCTGAATTCCTCTAGATTTCAATTGTTTCCTACATTGTGAATCTTGTCTTGCCAATACAACAACAAACCACCTTTCTCAGTTCCCTTTGCCTCAGGATCAAGAAACATGACTTCACTTTAGCAACCAAGCTTACCCAAAGCAGGACTCAATTGCAATAGAACTGCAGGAGGAAGTGCACAGAGTGGAGGCCTCTTCAATGGGTGGCCACAGACATAGCGTGGTCTGGGCCTAAGGTAGTCAGGACAGCAGGACATGGCAGAGGAAGCATGGTTCTGGTGGTGATGGTAACAGCAGAAAAAAACAAACAAACAAACAAACAAACTCTGGAGAATGATTCTGGGAGTTTTTTTCAGGAAGGTCAGCCTCTCTATCCCTCCAGAGCTTCCAATGATTGTGTATGGTTTCTCACATACTTTAATAAACATCTTATTGATAAAACAGGCACAGTGAATTCTTGTCTACAGTTAAGAACTATGACCAGCACACAGCCCTACTTCTATGTTCTCTTATTTTGTAAGGCGCTTTTGGGTTGGAATTTTTGTCAGTCACAACCTAATTCATTATAAGGTAGCAAAAACACTTGGGGAAAAAAAAGAAGATTAAGGAAAACTAGAATTAATGTTGGGAGATTAAACATATCCTTAGTATATGAAAATATCACCTAGGGAGGGAATGTAGTCAGAGAACCTCAACTGCTAGGTCTGCTGAGACCTCATATGAGAGGAATAGCCAGCAAGAGACTGAAATTAGTAACTGGTGAGGTGGGAAGAAAGGGAAAAGGCAGTGTTATAGGAGCAAAATAAGGAACATTTTTCCAAAAAGAGGGGATGAACAATTTTTTTAATTTATTTTTTAAATTTTTATTTATTTATTTTTGAAAGAGAGAGTGCAGGGTAGGGGCAGAGAGAGAGGGAGACAGAGAATCGCAAGCAGGCTCCACAGCACAGAACCTGACATGGGGCTTGGGCTCATAAACCGTGAGATCATGACCTGAGCTGAAATCAACAGACGCTTAACCCACTGAGCCACCCAGGTGCCCCATATCAATTATTCTTAAAGATAGGGGTTAGTAAAATGAAATGATTAAAGGAGTATGAGTCAATGAACACAGAATCACATCTACTGGATTTGGCAATTTAGCATTCATTTGGCAGCCCTGAAAATGACTAGCTTCTGTATGGTAGTCGAAGAAACTTTAGTTGGCCTGGGTTTAAGAATACATAGGGTGCCACCAATGTGGCTGCAGTTTCAGGAGAGCTCCAGACCCACTTGCTCCTTCTGACTCCCCAGCGTTCCCTCTCACTGAGACATAAGTGGGTCACAAAACAATACTGTAGCTGAGACATGCATGGAACCAAATTAAAATTGCCCTAGTCAGCGGCCATGTGAAATCTCCAGAGAGGGAGTGTGCTGGACATGTTTAGAGGCACAAAGTAAAAGAACCTCAAAGTTAAGAGACCGGTTGGGACACCTACCCAGACTGAGAATCCGTATGGGAAACATTCTTTGTGATGAAGTTTCGAAGAGTTGAAATTCTTTACCAGATCAGAATGCTCATGACTCATTGACTTGAACAGTCCTTCAGAGAGGAAGCTGATTACCTCCACCAATATCAAGTCAGGAGTAGAGGTTGAGGTCATAATTGCAAATGGTTTAATCAACTGAAGTAAAACCTTGGACTGTAAGTAACTTTAAAAAAAACTGTTTTTAATGTTTATTTATTTTTGAGAGAGAGAGAGAGACAGAGAGTGGGGGGGGGGGGTGGTTCAGGGGGCAGATAGAGAGGGAGACACAGACTCCAAAGCAGGCTCCAGGCTCTGAGCTCTCAGCACAGAGCCCCATGCTGGGCTCAAATTCAGGAACTGCAAGATCATGACCTGAGCCAAAGTCAGATTGCTTAACCGACTAAACCACCCAGGCGCCCCAGAATTGCAAGGAAAGTAACTTGTTCTATGTGTGTTCTGCAAGAGGAGCAAATATTTCTAATAAATTTTAACTTGATAAACGAGCCCTGTCTTACAATAAAAGTAGTACCCAATGCTGGATATCACATGAATACAACAGAGCCAATGGTTCTCTCTCTCTCTTTCTCTCTTTCTCTTTCTCCCTGTGGAATTGCAGGTGGTCATCTCCCATGCTCAGATTCTTGGTCTCAGGCCACAGTGTTTGGCAGAAATCAGTGATTTTTCAGAATGTTAGAAGATGCCCACAACTGACACTAGTGTATTTTTTGTCTCTTCAAAGCACCTATGGACCAAACACCATACAAAAGTAAGCTTAGAAATGCTTTGCTTCATTCCACATCACAGGATAGGTTCCTTGTTATAGTTGTATGAAAAGAAAGAGATCTCGTTGGGCCAACAGATAGCAGTGATTCTGTTAGTGATAGTAAAAGTCATCCTACACAAGAACCCTCCTCTCTCCTGTCTCCCTCATACCAGCCACAAAGGGTTTCAAAGGTAAGTTCAGGTTAAGTCATTTTTGTCTACATTTTGTATTCTCTTTATTATTTTATATCATATTAATTGTATATTTATATACAATATACAACCGTATAATTGTATATTGAATTGTAATCAATTTTATATGAATATTTTTGGGTTGTAGAATGAATCATCTGAGTTTCCATTATTTCTTATGGGGAGATTTGCTTTGATAGTCAAGTGCTTTGGATTGCAAACATATTTCGGGAACCAATTGTGCTTGCAAACCAAGGTTTTACTGTATTTTAATGAATTGGCTATCAGGTGCTACATAAATAAGCAAGCAAATAAATAAATAAATAAATAAGGATGAGGAAGTAAGGACAGCAGTGAGGAATGCAAAAGGACTATCACAGTATTTGGAATGAGACAAGAGACAAAGGAGAATTTTTTTCTTTTTAAGATGAAGGAAAGCTAATGCTGGTGTACTGAGGCTGAACAGAAGGTAGAGCCAAAAGAATGTAATTTTTCATGAGACTGGAAGAGACAAGTTCCAGACCATTAAGTGGGGGAGTTGGCCTCTGGTTAGAAACGGACACTTCTTGGGGTGCCTGGGTGGCTCAGTGGGCTAAGCACCCAGCTTCGGCTCAGGTCATGATCTCACGGTTCATGGGTTTAAGCTCCATGTTGGGCTCTGTGCTGACAGCTCAGAGCCTGGAGCCTGCTTTGGAGTCTGTGTCTCCCTCTCTCTGCCCCCTGCCCCTCCCCCGCTACTCTCTTTCCCGCTCTCAAAAATAAATAAATGTTAAAAAAAAATAAAAAAATAAAATGGACACTTCTTCCAATATAGCAGGAAGTGAGGCAGAGAAGTTCAGATGCAGTCAGGTGAGTAGATTTGGTAGTAAAAATGAAGGGGTTCCTGTCTTATTTCTCTTATCATCTCAATGAAGCAGAAGAGATATTATCCTATAATACAAGGAGAAATGTGATGAGGTGCAGAAGGTTTAAAAGAATGGAAAAGGTGTTAAATATTTGTGTTGAAAGCAGGGACATGAATTTACCCGGATACAGAACGTATTTATCATTGCAGATAGTTCTGCTGGACTGCATTATTTCAAAGCAATGTTCCATTCTTTGGAAGCAGATGCAAGATGCAGGGTTTAATCGAGATTAATTGTTTGCTAGGTGAGTGGGATAAACAAAGGAGTATTTTCATGGGAGTTCCATGCAATGTAAGTTGGCTGGGGAAAGAAGTGAACCAGGAGAGCATGATAGAGAAAAGTATAAAGGGTGGCTAGTGGTAGTTTCAAGTGATGTTGCAAACATGTTTGCAGTGGTGTATTGTAGTAAGTGGCCTGGGCTACCAAGTGATGATCAGAGAGTACTTAGGAAGAATGAATTATTTTAAGGATGATGTAGTTACTGTTCGTAAGGTTTACTGTGTGACCCTGCAAGTAAGTAGCTGAGGTAGGATGGAATGATGATTGGAAATAAGGAAGTTCAGAACCTGGGAGGCCAGAGTGTTGAACATGTTATTGACATGGATGTTGTTCTATGAAAATTTTGACTGTGGAACAGGAGAGGAAGGGGTAGATCTGGGAGTTCAAGACTTGAATAAATGACAGGGAATGATGAGGAATTGCAGACTGAAGGAGAAATGATTTGGTAGCAGCAAAGAGGAGCAAGGAGGACACTTACTTACATACTGCCCCCCAGGGGCACGGGGGGGGGGGGGGGGGGGGAGCCTTCTACTAATGAGGTTTGCAAAGGCAGTGGTATCAATGAGAGCTCTCTCAGGTTTCTGAGAAAGCTAAAAGGGTTAAAACAGTGTAATCTTGTTATGGAAGTAGACAGAGGGGACACCTGGGTGGCTCAGTCATTTAAGTGTCTGACTTCAGCTCAGGTCATGATCTCACGGTTCATGACTTTGAGTCCCGCATTGGACTCTGCTGTCATGCAGAGCCTGTTTCAGACCTTCTGTCCGCCTTTCTCTCTCTGCCCCTCCCCTGCTCACGTTCTCTCTCTCTCTCAAAAATAAATAAAACAGGGGCGCCTGGGTGGCGGAGTCGGTTAAGCGTCCGACTTCAGCCAGGTCACGATCTCGCGGTCTGTGAGTTCGAGCCCCGCGCCGGGCTCTGGGCTGATGGCTCAGAGCCTGGAGCCTGTTTCCGATTCTGTGTCTCCCTCTCTCTCTGCCCCTCCCCCGTGCATGCTCTGTCTCTCTCTGTCCCAAAAATAAATAAACGCTGAAAAAAAAATAAAAAAAAAAAAATAAATAAATAAAACATTAAAAAAAATTAGAGTAATGGACTAGGATACATAGAAAGGAATTAGACTCTAATACATAGAAGAATATATTATAAAATACCACACATCAGTAAAAAGGGGATAAGTGCTGGGCACTTTGCTCACCAAGTATCAGGAAATACAAAAAAAAAAAAAATCAAACAAATATCTAATTTCTTTTTAAAGAAGTGGTTTCTAAGTTTTGAATAAATGGTATGGTAGAAAAAAATTTTACATTGACAGATTTAAAAACTTTTGTAAATAAAAAAGAAAACATAATTACAAAAATAAAAGATACTAGTCAAGCAGGTAAAATGTTTCCAACAAATGCTGAACAAGTAAAGAGGTTATTATTAATGCAGATACAACTTATTTGCAGGAAGACCAAGAATAAGAATTTGCTCTCATCTCTCCCTTGACTTGACCTAAAAACAAAACAAAACAGCAACAACAACAACAACAACAAAGGACTAAACTCACGACAGTGAAAAGAACAGGAAGAGAGGCTTATCCATGGAGGAAAGGTTTCAATAAATTTAGGTAAAGAAGATCTAAAAGGTAAGCTATTTGACTACTCGGTGTTTCAAAAAAGGAGAATGGAAAAGATGGAGGTAAGTACATAACCAAAGAACTAAACAAAGCCATTATTTCTGAGATAAAAAATTCCCCGAAATACTCAGCATTTTGAATGAAAAAAGACCGCTCTTCTGGCATTTATGAACCTTAAGGAAAAATAAAAATTATCACATTTTATAGAAAGAGAGGAAAACAGAAATCTAATTCATTTGCAAAGGCATGAGCATCAGACTGGCATTAATTCTCATCATCATACTGATAGAAAACGGGGTAATAAAAAAATTAAATGGGATAAGACAACAAATAAAGTAGATGTGGGGCAAAAAAAAAACCCACAAATTACAGGTCAGGATTAAATACATATTTGGAATATCAGGATATTGTAAAAAAAGTTGTTATTTAAATATGTGTGTGTGATTGTTTTCCTCTGGCTGTATATTATCCAACATGTTTCTTTTTTAGAGAGTATTTCCTTTTGTGCACAGTATTTCTGGGATACAGTTCTCTGCCTTCAACTATGGAAGACAGATGGGTGAGTCCTCCCATAGAGGCTATGCAGGCTGGTGCTTAAACTCAGCCACTGGACACTCACATCCAGGACTCTGAATCAGAAGTGAACAAAGTAAAGATGAAGGGGCAGAGATAAATTAT
Source organism: Herpailurus yagouaroundi (assembly GCF_014898765.1). Taxonomy (NCBI): domain Eukaryota; kingdom Metazoa; phylum Chordata; class Mammalia; order Carnivora; family Felidae; genus Herpailurus; species Herpailurus yagouaroundi. The sequence goes on along the minus strand of NW_024412423.1, from coordinate 16,305,767 downwards.
TAAGGATAGCTGAAATAATATCTAGTAGTGACAGAAGGCCTATTCTTGCTAAAATACAGTGGTTATACTTCCTCCTTGAGTTGCATGTATCTTGAGCCTCATTCTATAATTATTATCACATTTGTGAGCTATTCAAATTCCTTATAATAGATTCACTTCCTGCTTAAGACAGTTTCTTCAACTTGCAGTTAAAAATCCTAGCTTATTCTATAATTACATCAGGTTTCTAGAATTGGTAGGGAAGTTTGGCCCAGCTGGAGCTGAAGACAAATAGCTAATCATCATATTGTTTATTTGTTATTGACAATATTTGAGTGCAAGCCTTTGGTGACATTCATTGCCACTGCAAAGTAATAGTATGAAAGGCATGAGGAATTCAAAGATTACTAAATGGTGTGGCTACTTCTAAAGGCCTCAGATGTATTAAAGGAGAGAATACCTAGATCAAAACTCTAAGTTTCAGTCAAAAGTAGAAGTGAAACCCGAGAAATTTCTATAATTTTGCTAATATAACCTCTTATCTCTCAGAACCAAAGACTTATCAAAGTCAAGGACCAAACTTCTAATCTGACCATGAAGATTGCTGATATACAATGTCAATTAAATTTACTACCTAGTCATGTCTTGATAAGGATATGTGTTCCACAGAAATTGAATTCAGTCTTTGAGAAGATGAATATGGTTCTAATTGCTTGCTGTGCTTATAAACAAAGCTATAGACTCCCAACGTGGTCCTCACTAAACAAAGTTGAGATGCCAGAAATTCCTTGGTATAGTGTAGAGGAAAGAATTCAGACTTCAAGATGTAGGCATGCTAAAATGTATTTAAGTGTGTCCTACCCCCCCCCCCCCAACTATGTCCCCTGACAAATCCCAAAAAGCAATTCCTTTACCAAAGGCTTGTGTCCTATTAGGGCGAGACCACTACCACCTAAGGAATGAAGAAATGGTAAATATGTGAGTCAATATTTAAAAATCATCTCTCTTGCTATATACGAAGTCAGAGTCAAGGTTCCACCAGAGAAAAAGAACCAATGGGATATATATGAGACTTATTACAAGGAATTGGCTTATGCAGTTGTAGGGGCTGGTTAGTTAAATCCAAAACCCATAAGGACAAGCTCTCAAAAAGGGTAGGTTGGAAACTCAAACAGAAGATTAAAAGGCATTCAGCAGCTGGAATTTCTTCTTCCTCAGGGAAACCTCACTTCTCCACTTCAGGCCTTTCAAATGAACAATAAAATTGTTCTTTATTTTCTTAATTAGATCAGGCCACACTGATTATCAAGATTATTATAATCTTTACTTAAAGGAAATTGATTATAGATGTTGATAAAGTATACAAAATATGTTCACAGTAACACCTGGATTAGTGTTTATTGAATAAGTGGGTACTATAGCCTAGCCAAATTGACACATAAAACTGAACATCACATTAAGCAACAAATAATTGGAAAACAAAATTAACAATACTATTTTCAGTAATACCAAAATCATTAAATACATAGGGTAAATTTAACAAAATATGTTCAAGACCTCTACATGGAAAATTATCACTAAGAGAAATTAATGGAGACCTAAATAAATAGATATTCCATGCCCATGAATTGTTAGACTCAACAAAGATTCAACATTGATGAGATTCCTTTCTCTTAAACAAATTCAAATTCAATGCAATACCAATAAAAATCCAAGCAGACTTTCATGTAGAATTTGACCAACTGATTTTAAAATTTAAATGAAATGCAATAGATCTAGAGTAGTCAAAACAATTTTGAAAGTGGACGAAATTACAGAACTCTAATTGTTTTCAGGACTTATTGTGAAGCCACAGTAATCAAGACAGTGTGGTAGTGATTTTTGACAAAGGTGTCAAAACCATTCAGTGAGAAAAGGGAAATGTTTTCAACAAACAGTGCTAGAACTGACTATATGAAAAGAAAAAGTAACCTAGACTAATTCCTTACATTTTGCACAAAACTGACAAAGAAAGCATATGAAAATACCTTCATTAGCCTGGATTAGGTAATGATTTATTAGCTAGTAATCATTCTTCCCAAAATAAAAAAGAAAAGACAAGCTTATACTTCATCAAAAGAGAACATAGGCTCACCTCAGGCTGGGAGAAAATATTTGCAATATCTTTATCTGATAAAGCACTTCTTTTCAGAATACAGAAACAATTCCTACAACCCAGTGATAAAAAGAAAAATAGCCCAATAAAAATCAGTAAAACACTTGAACAAGCATTTCATGAAGGAAGATATAAAAATGGCCAATAAGCACATTAAAAAGGCTTAACATCAATGATTAGTCATCTGGACAACGCAAATTAAAATCACAATTGTACGTATCACAAATCACTAAAATGGCAAAGATGAATATAGACAACACCAAATGTTGTTGAGGGTGTGGAGCAATGGAAACTTTCATATTTTGCTGGAGATAGTGTAAAATGGGGTAACCAGCTTGGAAATCGTTCTAACAGTTTCTAGTAAAGTTATAAGTATACCTACTCTAAGACCCAGAAATTCCCCTTTTATTTCTTTACTCAAGAGAAATGAAAACACGTACATAAAAAAGGGGGTGTACAGGGGCGCCTGGGTGGCTCAGTCAGTTGAAAGTCCAACTTCGGCTCAGGTCATGATCTTGTGGTTCGTGAGTTCGAGCCCCACATCAGGCTCTGTGCTGACAGGTCGGAGCCTGGATCCTGCTTTGGATTCTGTGTCTCCCTCTCTCTCTGCCCTTCTCCCATTCACACTCTGTCTCTCTGTGTCTCTCAAGAATAAAGAAACATTAAAAAAAAAAAAAAAAGATGTGGACAATAATGTCCATAGTAGTTTTCTTCATAATAGCTCCAAACTGGAAACAACTTAAATGTCCATTGTCCCCAAAATGGATAAACGAATTGTAATATAAACAGATAATGGAGTATTTTTCAGTAATAAAAAGGAACAAAACATTGAAACATGCTACAACATGAAAATACTTCAAACACTTTATGCTGAATGAAAGAAGCCAGATATAAGAGAGTAGCTACTGTATGATTCAATTTATGTGACGGTCTGCAAAAGGTAAACTAATCTCTAATGAAAGAAAACCACACAGTGATTGCATTTGGTATGGGGGAATAGTGTGGCATTAAGCGGGAAGTTGCATAAGGGGGTTCTTGCTAGGATAGGAAGTGTTCTATATTTTAATGGGGGGGCAGCTTACAGGGGAATGTGAAGTTGTCAAAACTCATCAAATTTTACACTGAAGATGTGTGCATTTCACAGTATGTAAATGTTTCCTCCATTTACAAAGAAAAAGAAAAAAATGCCTCTGGGGAGTAAGGTTTGGATTAAACCACAGTGTAGCTGAGCTCAGTTGTTTCTTATCACAATATTTTTGCATGATTTGATTTGTGACCATTTGTTTGTATTACTTTGATTAAAATTTATTTAAAGTACTTGTACAGACTTCCAAGTTAAGATGGTAGAATAAAAACATCTGAAACTCTCTTTCCCCACCCCTAATGATAGAATAACAAATAAGACCAAAACAGTGAAAATACCTCAGAATCAATCAAAGGAAAGGACAGAGCTTCATGCCACACAATTCAAAATGTGCAACCCAAACTGAGAGAGAAAGAGGGAAAGAGGGAAGGAGGCAAAGAGGGAATGAGAGAGACAGAGAGAGAGAGAGAGAGAAGAAAGAGGTTTTCTTGAATCTAATCGGCTTCTTGAGTAAAACAAAATTCCTAGCCCAAACCCTCCAACACACACACACACACACACACACACACACACACACACACACACGTGCTTGTAGAATATACAAGAAATGTGAATAATAAATTTTTTGAAAATTGTACTAATACTCTCAAACATAAAGAAATGTGAAACAACACACAAAAATTGCATTTGCACAAGGAAAATATTATAAGATTTAATGTAAATGTTCCTGTGTGGGTAGGAAACTAAGAAAATCATCAGCCACCCATAGGTATGAGTCTTGGAAACATTGTCTTTTAGCTGAGTATATTACTTCCCTGAATAAAATGGGTGATCTAGAAATAAGAAAATATGGAAAAATGGATGTTGAGTAGGGTAATGGTAACATATGTCACCAATGATAAATCTTATCTAGAAAAAGAAATCAAAATTGAAGAAACAGAAGAAATCTCCCTAGGTAAGTTTTGTGGTATGGAAGAACATAATGAAAACATGAACCTAATAAAAGCAGAGAACCTTAAAGAAGAGATGGTAAATGAATGAAAAGAAAAATTGCAGACCTAAAGAATAAATTGAGAAGCAAAACAAACAGGAAACAATGACTAAATTTAGCAACTACAGAATTGACTAATAACCAAATTACTAAAAAAGAAAGAAAGTTTGAGGTGACCATGATGAATGTAATGGAAAAGAAGATTAAAGTAAGTGGATATCAGATAATAGACCAAAGCGAAGATAATTTGTGTCATTGAAGTAAGAAACTCCAGATGCAGAATAGAAGAGATATACAAAGACAGAACAAAAGAAAAATTTCTGGAAAATAGTAAGAATTGAGTCTGTAAAAATATATTATATCATGTTCCAGGAAAAAGACATAAATGATGATATTACACTGAAATTTATCTTAGGTAAGTTCTTAAAGTACTGGAAAGTAATGGAAGTATTATCTAAGGAGAAAAATCAGGCTGAATGTGAGGTTTGAAGGGCAGATCAAGCTGCTCAAATACTGATCAATAGACACATTCATTGTCATTGGAAAAGGTAGCAATAATCAACAAAGAACTAATAAAAGGCTTATGAGACTCCAAAAGGTCATGCCTTTTGCTGAGTTGTGTAATTATCCAACTATAAAGTCAAGAGGTAGACATTCTCAAATAATAGGCAGACAGTTTTAAAAACAAATCATGAAATACACAATAATGCATCTTTCTTGAAAAATAAATGACATCAACATATTTTGCCCAAGTAAGAATAAGAAATCATAGCAAAATATATAACAATGACTGAACTGTTACAGGATACACAATTAGGGAAGGGAAATGTTATTTTGGAAAATTATAAGTTGTGAAAATAGAAATAAAACAAACCAAAATTGGGGAAAGAAACTTAATGTATTCCTTTTCTTACCTTTCTTAGTGATAAATCACTAATCATATCTAGGTGAATAAATCAGCAAATGGTAGTCTAAGTATATTGTTTATATGTTATAAAGGGAATCACCAGAGCTAAAAATAACACTACAAGACAGATGACCAAGTCATAAAATGAGAAAAAGAGGGGCGCCTGGGTGGCTCAGTTGGTTAAGTGTCCAATTTCAGCTCAGGTCATGATCTCACAGTTCATGGATTTGAGGCCTGTGTTAGGCTCTGTGATGACAGCTCAGAGCCTGGACCTGCTTTGGATTCTGTCTCCTTCACTCTCAGCCCTTCCTCCACTCACTCTCTTTCTCTCTCTCAAAAATAAATAAACATTAAAATTTTTTTTTTTTTAATGAGAAAGAGAAAAGAGGTTGGAAAAAGTGTAGTGTGCTAATCTTTCAAAGCAGACATCAGTAAATATTGTCTAAAGCCGGTGTATCAATAAGTGATTAGATAAAACATATAAACTTAAAATTGTGTCAATAACAATTGACACATATTATATTGAGGATATAAGCCTTCCAAATCATAAGAAGGTAAGCATACACTACATACACTTAACCAAAGTAGCAGCAAGAAAATCTATGTATAAGACAGCAATAAACAAAGGAGACATTTAAAACCAAAATAAAACATAAATCTTGATTAAAAATTAAAACCAAATATATTTTTGACATTTTGTAAATGGGATATGTTCAGATATTCATTATCAGCTTTGCTAAAAACAAAACAAAGTAAAACAAAGCAATATTTTGAATGCACAAGAAGCACCCACACTCAGATTGTATGAAAAAGCAAAACATAATAGACAAATAGTAACAAAAAGAAATCAGAAGTCAAAATACCAATATGACAAAGACCAAGTCCAAAGCAAATGCTTAAAAAGATAAAGGTACATTTTATAAGTATGTGGTATACAGTTTATAATGGGGATAGAGCTGCCATAAATGTATATATTTTTAATGAGAGGAAAACAAGAAGAAATGGAGATAAACACATCATTAGCAGATTTTAACTTGCCTTTGTAGGCTTAAGACAAATTACACACAAAAATGCATAGAGAATTTTAATGACATAATTATACTTCAGGTAATAGAGATGTCTCAAACTCTATAACATGAGAGAGTATATACCTTCTTCCCAAGCCCCCTAGAAAATTTACACAACCCAATGTCATATAAAGAACACAGATAATTTCTAAATACACACATAAATACACAAGCAGACCATAATCCATGAATACACGACAATAGGATGAGAAATTAATAATCATAAATAGAAAAAAATCTAGCCACAGGAAAATAATACATTTCTCTTAAACACTTCAAAATAAAGAAAGTTTGGGGCACCTGGGTGGCGCAGTCGGTTAAGCGTCCGACTTCAGCCAGGTCATGATCTCGCGGTCCGTGAGTTCGAGCCCCGTGTCAGGCTCTGGGCTGATGGCTCAGAGCCTGGAGCCTGTTTCCGATTCTGTGTCTCCCTCTCTCTCTGCCCCTCCCCCGTTCATGCTCTGTCTCTCTCTGTCCCAAAAATACATAAACGTTGAAAAAATTTTTTTTTTCAAAATAAAGAAAGTTTATAAAATAAAGATAATGAATACATCATATATCACAAAATTTAGGGATTATCTAAAGTTGAGCTCAGACAGCACTCACAGTTTTACACATTTAAGAAATTAAAAAGGGATCTAAGTAAATTAAGCATTGGACTAAAAAATCTGAACAAGAACTAGAAAATTAAACCATGTATTTTTATTTTATTTTTTAAAATATAATTTATTGTCAAATTGACTAACATACAGTGTGTAAAGTGTGCTCTTGGTTTTGGGGGTAGATTCCTGTGGTTCATGCTGATTCACAGGGGCACATGTACCCCAATGTTTAAACCATGTATTTTTAAAGGAAAACATAAGGAATAAGAAAATGATGAAAGCAAATTACTGATTTGAGGAACAGGAAATCAGTAAAATCGACAAAATCTAGAGTGTGGATTAATTTTGTGATTATTAGGGGAAGGGAGAAAACACAGAGAAGAGGAAAGATGAGGAAGGCTCTCAGGAACCAGTGTGTACCATAAAAAAAAACAAAAAACAAAAAACAAAACAAAAAAAACCCTTTTCACTATGAAAGCCTTCAAATACACACAAAATTAGAGGAATATAAGAACACCCACATGTTCTTATGCCACACTATCTTGATGACTGTAGCTTTTATAGTAAATCTTGAAGTTGGATAGCATTGATCTTCTCACTATCCTTCAGTATTGTGTAGGCTATCCTGGGTCTTTAGCCTCTTCTTACAATCTTTAGAATCAGTTTATTGACATCCACAATAAAATGGGATTGCTGGGATTTTAACTTGCATTGGGTGGAATCTATAGACCAAGTCAAGAAGAACTGACGTCTTAACAATATAGAGTCTTGTTATCCATGGACAAGGACAATCTCTCCACTTATTTAGATTTTCTTTTAATTCTTCCTTCAGAGTTCTGAAATTCTCCTCACATAGATATTGTACATATTTTGTTGGATACATATGTATTTTTTGGGTCAGTTATTCATTGATATATAGGAAAGCAATCAATTTGTCTATGTCAACCTTGTAGCCTGTAAGTAAACTTACTATAATCACTTACTAGTTCCATGAGTTTTTTTTTTTTTTTTGAGTCTTTGGAATTTTCAAGACAGACATTATGTCATCTGTGAACAAAGACCGTTTTATTTCTTCCTTCCCAATTTATATAACTTTTATTTCCTTTCCTTAATTTATTCCAGTACAGTGGTAAATAGAATTAGCGGGAAGGGACATCCTTGCCTTGGTCCCAATCGTAAGGGAAAGTATTCAGTTATCACCTTTAAATATCATGTTAGGTCTAGGTTCTTTGTATGTCTTACTTATCAAGTTGAGGACATTTCCCTATATTTCTAGACTGTGGAGAGGTTTTTTTCGTGGTTTGGTACTAGGTTTTATCCGATGCTTTTTCTGCATCTGTTGATACAATCAGAAGATTTTTCATCTTTAGCCTATTGATGTGGTGGAATACATAAGTTGATTGCTTTCAGTTTATTTATTTATTTTGAGGGGGTGTGGGAAGGCAGAGAGAAAAGGAGAGGGAGAGAATCCCAAGCAGGCTCTGCACTGTCAGCACAGAGCCCAATGACGGGCTCAAACTCACAAACTGTGAGATCATGACCTGAGCCAGAGTCGCAGGTTTAACTCACTGAGCCATGCAGGTGCCCGTACATATTGAGTTTTGAATTCTGAACCAGTCTTGCATACATGGAATACATCTCCATGGATTATAGTGTATAATTCTTTTTATACATCATTGGATTCAATTTGCCACAATTTTGTTGAGGATTTTTTGCATATATGTTCATGTAATATTAGTCTGTAATTTTATTTTCTTCTAATTTCCTTACCTTGTTTTGATGTTAGGGGAATGCAGGTCTCATAGAATGAGTTTAGGAAGTGTTCCCACTACTTTTATTTCCTGGATGAGAGTATACAGAATTGGTATAACTTGTTTCTTAAATATTGTTACAATTCCAGTAGACTTGTAGAAACCATATCAGCGAGGAATTTCTTTTGGAAAGTTATTCATTATTAATTCAATTTTTAATATAAATATCAAGGGGTGCCTGGGTGGCGCAGTCAGTTAAGCGTCCGACTTCAGCCAGGTCACGATCTCACGGTCCGGGAGTTCGAGCCCCGCGTCAGGCTCTGGGCTTGATGGCTCGGAGCCTGGAGCCTGTTTCCGATTCTGTGTCTCCCTCTCTCTCTGCCCCTCCCCCGTTCATGCTCTGTCTCTCTCTGTCCCAAAAATAAATAAACGTTGAAAAAAAATTAAAATAAAATAAAATAAAATAAATATCGATTGATTCAAATTATCTATTTATCCTTTTGTGAGTTCTGATAACTGATGTCTTTCATGGTATTAGTCCGTTTCATTAAGTAATCAAATTTTCAGCAGGGCTGTTCAAACTATTCCTTATTATTCTTTTAATGTCCTTGGGATAAGTAATGATGGCTTTTATTTCTGATATTAGTAACTAGTGTGTATTCTCTTTTTTTCTTTGTTTGCCTGAAAGCAAGGTTTATTGACTTTATGGATCTTTTCAATGAACCAACTTTTTACCTTGATTTTCTCTGTTGTTTTTTAAAGAGATTTTTCTTTAGGGTAGATCTGCTGGAGACAAATCCTCTTTGTTTCCTTCATCTGAGAATATCTTGATTTCCCCTTCATTCCTGAAGGATATTCACTCTAGGGATAGAATTTTATATTGACAATTATTTTTTTTTTCCAGTACTTGAGAAATGTGTGCCAATTCCTTCTGGCCTCCATGGTTTCTGATGAGAAATCTTCTGTCATTTGAGTTGTTTTGATTCGATACCAGTAAGGTATCCTTTCTCTTGTGCTGAATGATGATGTGGATTCCTCTGAGATATACTGTTTGGAATTCACTTAGCTTCTTGAATCTGTAGGTCTATGTTTATGTTTTTTGCCAAATTTGGCAAATTTTCAGCCATTATTTCTTTAAATAGTTGTTCAGCAGCTGTCTTCCTTCCACTTTTTAGAGTCCTCTTTCTTCTTTTCTGAGATTCTGACGACTGAATGTTAGATTTTTTTGTTATAGTTTCACAGGTCCCTGAAACTCTGGTTTTTGGTTTGTTTTTCATTCTATGTTCTCTTTGTGTTCAGTATTTTTAAAAAATATTTATTTAATTTTCAGAGAGAGAAAGAGACACAGACCATGAGCAGGGGATGGGCAGAGAAACACAGAATCCAAAGCAGGCTCCAGGCTCTGAGCTGTCAACACAGAACCTGATGTGAGGCTTGAACCCATAAACCGCAGGATCATGACCTGAGCCAAAGTCGGACACTCAACTGACTGAGCCACCCAGGCACCCAGTGTTCAGTATTTTTTGATTGCTAGTGAGGGATGGGAGTACTGGCTTCCCACAAAACCTCTACTATACCACTTTGGCTGGGAGGGAGACTTGGGGAATGATAAAAGTCCTGACTCACTACTTGCTGGCTCCTCTAATACCAGTGGACAGGGCAGTTCATTACTGTTAGGTAGAAGTGGAAGTCCAGGTTTTCCATTGCTCCATTGGGGGGTGTCACATAAAGTGGCTCATTATCTAAACTGCTCTGACACTACTATGGGAGAAGGGGAGGAATACCTTTCTATAGCCTGGTGAGGATGAAAGTTTAAACTCTCCACTTGGCCTTTGCTGATGCAGGGTGACCACATTTTTTTCTGTGATGTTTGGCTGGTTGTAGAGCAGTTATTGTCTATAAATTTTTTTTGTCTTGCTAGTGTATACTCTTCCTGACCTTTGGCAAGAAAGTGCAGGGTCTTCTTGGAGGCTTTTTTTTTTTTTTTTTTTTTTTTTGCCTGTGCCAGTTGGGATTTCCAGGTCTCGAGCTTTTGCAGCACCTAGTCCAGGATATGAGGCAAAATGAAAACTCAAGGAACTCACGTCCATGTCACTCCTCAGGTCCTGGGGTCCAGCCAACCTGCTGTCTTCCTTCCACTGGTTAGAGTCTTCTTTTTCTTTTCCTACATACAATGTTCAGGATATTTAGCTAAATATACTTAGCAAGAGGAATAGAGAAAAGTACATCTACTCCAACTTTTCAGAACCCTGCCTTTATTTGTCCCACAGTATTTTATTTTTTTTAAATTTTTTTTTCAACATTTATTTATTTTTGGGACAGAGAGAGACAGAGCATGAATGGGGAAGGGGCAGAGAGAGAGGGAGACACAGAATCGGAAACAGGCTCCAGGCTCTGAGCCATCAGCCCAGAGCCTGACGCGGGGCTCGAACTCACGGACCGCGAGATCGTGACCTGGCTGAAGTCGGACGCTTAACCGACTGCGCCACCCAGGCTCCCCAGTCCCACAGTATTTTAAATCAAACCCCAGCATCCTATCATTTCATCTATAAAGAACTTAGTAAATACAGGAAAATATTAGTAGAAAATATAATATCATTGTCACATCCCTCTCAAATTGAAAATTAATCTTTAATATCTAATAATTAGCTTTCAATCCCCCATGTTGTCTCAAAAATGTCATTTTATACCCTTATTCAAATAAAAATCCCAGATAAGCTACAAGTTTTGCATTTGGTTGTTAAGCCAGAATAGTTCTCCTCTCTTTTCTCGATCTATGTCATTTATGTGAACAAAATTGGTCCTATGGTATTTCCTACATTCTAGATCTTGTTCACTCTATTCTTGCAGTATCGTTTAATATGTTTCACTACCCTCCACAGTTTCTAAAAACTGGTAGTTCAATGTGAAATTATGACTACATAACTCAGGTTACGTTTTCTGACAAAAGTATTTTACAGGTGGTTCTTTGTCGCCTCATATTGCACCACTAAAACAGACACATAATGTCTGTTTGTCCTGTTTTTTTGCAATTTAACAATTAACCAGTAGGTTTTGGTGGTAACAGCTTAAATCGTTAAACAGTCCCCTCTTGACTGTTAACCTAATATAGAGTTTCTCAAACAAATTAATATTTGGGAGCAGATAATACTTTGCTATGGGGGACTATCTTGTGCATTAAATGATATTTAGCAGCATTCCTGGTACCTTTGACTCTCTTGCCCTCCCCCCATTTTGTTGTGACAATAAAAAATGTCTTCAGATATTGCCAAATATCCAATGGGGAGAAAATGGACCCCCTTTCCCCACTGGTTGGAATGCCTGATGTAATGGTTTTAGCAACCATTGATAACTCTGGCTCAAGTCCATTATTTCATTACAGTTTGCAAAGTTGTGATTTTTCTAATTCTATCATTCCTGTATTTACAATTGTAATTTATTTTATTTTATTTTTAAGTTCATTTGAGAGTGTGTGTGAGCAGGGGAGGGGCGGGGAGAAAGAGAGAGAGAGAGAGAGAGAGAGAGGGAGAGGGAGAGAGAGAGAGAGAGAGAGAGAGAGAGAGAGAGAGAGAGAGAGAGAATCCCAAGCAGGCTTGGCACTTTCAGCATGGAGCACTACATGGGGCTCAAACCCATGAACCCTGAGATCGTGACTTGAGCCGAAATCAGGAGCCAGACACTTAATGGACTGAGCCACACAGGTACCCCTACAATTGTAATAATTTTTAAAGAAATACTTCTTTAAGTCTATCCAGCAAAATCAGGACACATGATTATTTTATTTATCAATATTTCTAGAATAATAAGCTGTGCCTAACAACCTCTAAAAGGGACCAATTAATTTTTTGTTTGGGATATCATTTGGAACTCAAATACTTACACATTTCATATATTTCAATCTTTTGTGGTCAGTTTTCTTTTTGATCCTCAAATTTTCCCATCTTTGGTTAGTGGGATTTTTTTCACATTAGCTTCAGTTGCCTTTTGATATGATTGCCAAAGTGATAAATCCCTTGCTTTCAACTATGACAAGATAGATAGTCTAGATTTAACGTATCTTATGTACTTCCTGCCCCAAAACTGAAATCAGACTCTTAAGCAAGGAGCCCTCATTCCTTTAACTGGTGTTTAGGAACCATAATCTGGGCACAAAGGGTGTCTGTTATTATTGGGTTGTCACTCCTTCCAGGTCTTTTCAATGCATAGGAACAGGAAATGCATATTTAGATAAAGATAAGTTCCAATTCATATTGCATTTCATAATTCAATTTAAGCTTACAATGTCTGTATTTTTATTTCATATCTCCTTTCTCATGCTGAAATCATGATTTCTAATATTTTTCTCCCTCTTTTTCTCTTTCCTTCCCTCTCTCACATTACTACCATTGAATGCAGTTTCAGGCTTATTTTTAGTTCATTTCATCCTTAGATTATATCATACTAAAGATGTACATTTCAAATATTATGTTAAAATATCACCTTAAATAATTATCCCCTCTAGTTATGCCACCAATGTCATAAATAGGTTCATTTGTTTTAGTTTGTTTTATATTTTTAGACACTGCTCTTTCTAAATTTAATTTTGTCTTTAAGTATATAAAATATGCATATTCCAAAGTTAGAGCCATAAAACAAGGCACATTTACCAAGGTCTAGCTTCTATCATTGTCTCTTCTTCACTATCTTCTTCCTTCCCTAAGATGACACTTTTTTTTATTTTTTTATAAATTTTTTTTTCAACGTTTATTCATTTTTTTTGGGACAGAGAGAGACAGAGCATGAACGGGGGAGGGGCAGAGAGAGAGAGGGAGACACAGAATCGGAAACAGGCTCCAGGTTCTGAGCCATCAGCCCAGAGCCTGACGCGGGGCTCGAACTCACGGACCGCGAGATCGTGACCTGGCTGAAGTCGGACGCATAACCAACTGTGCCACCCAGGCGCCCCTAAGATAACATTTTTATTAGATTTGGTTTACACTTCTACTTTTAAAAATGCACCCATACCCACACTCACATACTATAAAGTAGCATAGAATACACACAGTAACCTGCATTTTGCTTTATTTATTTAATTTTGGTAAAATATGCACAATATAAAACTTACCATTTTAATCATATTTAAGTATACAATTTAGTGGCATTAAGTACATTCACAATGTTGTGCAACAATTATCACAATTTTCAGAACATTTCATTACCCTAAGTAGAAATTCTGTACCCATTAAACAATAATTCCTCATTCTCTTCTCACTGCAACCCAGCCATTGATAACCTTTATTCTTTCTATCTCAATGGATTTACCTATTTCTATCTGTTCTTTGGGTTTTTTTTTTTTCATTAAATTGTATATTCCAGAGATAACTTCATAGGACTGTACAGAGATCCTCATTCATTTTTTTACAGCCATAGAGTAATTCATTGAATGGAACAAATTACACTCAGTTTCTTATTAATGGGAAATTTGTGTTTTTAATATTTTGCTATTACAAATAGTGCTGTAATGAACAGATGAATGTATTCATCATTTCATTTTTTTTTTTGCCTGTAGATCTTTTAAATAGATTTCTAAAAGTGGTATTGTTGAGTCAAAGGATACATGGATATGCAATTTTACAGCACTTGGATTTCATGTGACAGACAGAAATGAACCCTGAAGTCATATAAGTATTAACAAAAACCCATTTAACAAGGTTGAATGTTTTAAAGAGTATGATTAAAACATGACTTCAGCCAGGAGATACTTTATTTAGTTCCTTTAGTTGAAATGGTTTTGTTTGAAGCACAGTGCCTGACAAATACCTCTATTACTGTCTTTAGTTTCTTTGAATTTATACAAATTGGTGTCTCACATGAAATTATGTGACTCCTACCTATTTTTTGGCCTTAGGAGAATATTGTAAGTCAGACGCTTTGTCTGACTACATTTGGAAAATAGGGAAGGGAGTTATGCCAATTCTTAGAGAATTTTGGCTGCCAAATAGCACATCTGGGCAATTCAGGCCAGAAAGAAAAAAAAAAAAAAAAAAAAAAAGAAATACACACACACACACACACACACACGCACACATACACATCCAAGGCCCGAATAATCCAGACATTGGTCTCTTGCACTGTTTCCTAAACTGTGCTTGGATTGTCAGCCTTAGTTTTTAGGGATGTTTGATTTTTAACCATTCAGTGCCATGGATTGAGAGATGACTAGGGCTTTACAGAGACCTCAGGAAATCAGGGCCACAAAGGAAGACCCCAGAGGCGGATGAATGCAGAGGCAGTTCTAAGAGTTCAGAGGGCAGGTCGCCAGCCTGTAAGCACCAATCGCTAGGGCTTAATCATTAATGAGTCCAAGCCGAAACCAAGGGTTTGCCCCAAGACCCATTTCCCAGCTCTGCGTCCAACGCTCCCCCCCACCCCCCACCCCCGCCAGCTCAGGGTCTCTAACTCCTCTCTGGCTGCAACTCCCGGCAAAGCTCTGCCAGGGGTCACTCCCGAGCACACCCCCTGCGCGGACTCCCCAGGACCGCGGCGCCGGCACGCAGCCGAGGCCCCCCGCGGCCACGTGAGCTCCCTCTTGGAGGTGGAGGGCACATTTCAATCTGGAAACGCCCAGCCCCTTTGCGGGTCCCACAGACTGACGCCGCTCCTGGTGGGGAGGTGGGGGTAGGAGGGCGATGGGGAGGGCCCGGCCTCCTCTGATTGAGGTTGCAGCCAAGTTCCGCGCAAGTCTCTATTCCTGCTTGGCTTCGAATCCCCCCACCCCGGGTATGGGTCTGGGAGTACCCGTTCTCCTCCTCAACCCTGTGGTCTCTGCCCGACACGGGGAAGTTCAGCTGCGGGTCTAGCCCAGCCAAGCGCCTTTAGAGACCCTCGTCCCTGGTCCGCCGCCCGGCAAGGGTGGAGGGGGAGGGGAAGGGGCTGCTGCCTCCTTTCCCAAATCCGGTCCCTAACCGCCCCCTCCCCCGTCGTCTGCTCGCTTTGTACAGTCAAAACAGAGCTAGCGGCCAATTGAGGGGGACGGGAAGCAAAGCCGACTAGCGCCTCGCCCCCTCCAGCCGGCCCCCAGGCCCCCGGCCCCCCCTCCCCTTTCCCACTTCTCTCCTCGCTCTAACCTCGCCCCCATCCCCCGCTCATTTCCTCTCGCACCCGGGCTCGCCAATCCCTCCTTCCAAGCCCCTCTTCCAGCCCCGGCCTTCCTCTCCGGCTTGCCCCCCCCCCCGTTCTCCCCAATCTCAGTCCTCTCCCCTCCCTTCATCCTACCCCCTTCCTTCCTCTTCCCCTCCCCCAGCCCCTAGCTCCCCTTGTTCCTCCCCACCCGTTCGCCCCTTAACTCTGTCTCCGCCCACTGTGCGTCGGCCCCTGGGTCGGGGCTGCGCTCCACGTGTGGACGGTTGCGCTCCAGCCCCCACTGACAGCCGCCGCCCGCCGGCCCGCCCCACGCCCCACCGGGCCTCAAAACCCCCGCGCCGCACCCTCGCCCGCCGCATCTTCCCCGGCCTCCAGCCTCCTGCCCTCTCTCTCACCGGCGGCTCGCCCTGGCCCCGCACACCTCAGCTCGGCTCCTCAGCCGCCGCCGGCGCGTCGCTGCCCCGCGGGACTCCAGGCGAGCCGGGAGGAGACCCTCTTCCGTGGGGGGCGACTTTTGTTTGCTTGCCGGCTTCTTTCTGGTGACTTTTGCAGCTTTGCAAGATCTGTTCCCGGAGCGCACGGGAATCCGCCGCGGCGCTGCGTGCAGGCCTTTTTTTTTCTTTTGAGGTCCGCTTTCTTTGTAACTTTACGCCGAGGCTGCTCGGGTTACTTTTGTAATTTCCCGCCCCCACCCGCTGGCGGTCCTGGAGTCGCTCGGGGCCGTGGCCCGGGGGATGCAACGTGGACCGCGCAGGGCTGCCGGCTGTACCGTCGCCGCGCCTCGCCGCCCGCTGCGCTAGAGCCCGCGCCCCGGCGTCAGCCAGGGGGCCGGCGCTCGCTCCGGGGCTCCCGCTAAAGCAGGGAGCCCGAGCCCCGGGGAGTCTCGGGAGCCGACGGAGGGCTTTGTAGACCCTGACTTTTTCAGGCCGCACAGATTTTTGTCTCCCAGCACTCTCTATTCGCGGACCACGGTCCGCGCGCTCTCGGCGCCCGCGATGGGGAGACGGCGGCGGCTGTGTCTGCAGCCCTATTTCGTGTGGCTGGGCTGCGTGGCGCTCTGGGCGCAGGGCACGGCTGGCCAGCCCCAGCCTCCGCCGCCCAAACCGCCCCGGCCCCAGCCGCCCCCGCAACAGGTCCGGCCCGCGGCGGCGGGCTCCGAAGGCGGGTTCGCGGTGCCTGAGTACCGCGAGGAGGGCGCCGCGGCGGCCAGCCGCGTCCGCAGACGAGGACAGCAGGACGTGCTCCGAGGGTAGGTGGGCAGGAGGCACTGGGGGGGGGGGGGGGGGACCCTTGCCTTGGCAGCTTTCCATCCCACCCCTCCCTCAGCCTAGTTCTGGCGGCTCAAGCCGCGGCCCCCTCCACCAGAATCCCGAGGACTCCCAGGAGCGCCTCCCCCTTTTCCTCCGCAGCTCAGTGGGCAAAAAGCCCTCCCTAGGGGGTTGGGTCGGAGGCCCCCGGGTGCGGATGGTAGAGCGCGCGCAGTGACCGCGGTGCGGGAACAGGTTCCAAATGTGGGGCTGGAGGCGGGCTTGAGTCCACTGGGCGTCGGGGCTGGTGGAGCCTGCCAGCACCCCACCGTCGGGGGCGCCGCTCCCGAGCCTTTTGTTTGAGGACCAGTGCGGGGCTTAGGGTTCAGTCTAATCATCAAACTCCAGCGCTTCAGCTTCCGACGCGCCTTCCTGGACACGTCGGGGCCGCAGGAACAGTGGATGGAGGAGGGACGGATTTGGGGACGAGGGCAAGGATTTTTGAAAACAGAGGGATCCCTTTGTTCTCTGCATCCGGAGGCTAGAGTAGTAGCAAATGACATGATTCTAAGTTTCTTTTCGCCCTTTAGGAAGGCAATACGGGAGGGCAGACGAAAAGCAAGGTTTAGACGTTTCCGACCCTCCCCTGTTCCAGCCCATCTACTTCCCTGTCTGCGCCCCAAGCCCCAAGAATGTGAAGTGTAGTTTTGGTTTGTTTGTTGTCCCGAAATCCTCTCACTCAGGGTTTTGCTTGGGAAAACCGCTAATGTGTTACCGTACCCTTCCCTCCATGTGTGTGACCTCGCTTGTCCATCGCAGGCCCAACGTGTGCGGATCCAGGTTCCACTCCTACTGTTGCCCTGGATGGAAGACGCTTCCTGGAGGAAACCAGTGCATTGTCCGTGAGTGCCTGATGGGGATTGCCGCCTGGGCAGCGCGGTCGGCCCCCTGTCAGGGCCCAGCTCTTGCATTGAGTCCTTGGGGGCACACAGTTGCTTTTAGAATCCAGTGGCCACAAAGCAGTGGTAATTAGGACGCGGCCCCATTGGAGTGTTGAGGAAGAAGCAGCCGGTTTACATCAGTTTAGGCTCCACTTCTAGGCTCTGTTGAAGGGCAATAATGATAAAGGTTTCAGAGATACTTGGAAGTTTTATCTTTCTGTGTCTATTAATACAAACTGAAGGGGGAGTACAGCAATTCCCTAGATAACTCAAAACCACTTTTTCCTAAAAGAGTCCAGATAAGACCACAATGTGATTATGTAAATTATCTGGCTTTTGACTGCATGAGGTTTAGGACTTTTGAAGATCAAGCTTGCTTAGGCCTTTGTACAAAACCACTTTATTATCTCTGGTTTCATCTCAACAGCCACATAACATAGATATGAAAGGAACTCTCTCAGGGTTTTAGAGTTGACCCAGGTCAACAAAATTTTTAAAAGAACTCTTCCCAAATGGTTTGAGGTGGTTTTTTTTTTTTTCCTGAAGATATTTAAATTTAGGATTTTCAGGCTCCATATCTGTCTCCTAGAGTACAGTAGGTTTTTCAAAGTGTGAGGCGTAGAACTTCAAAAGTTCTGCATCTCTGGCCTTAAAATTTTTATTATTTTATTTAGTTTTCAAAGAGTATATGTAGCTTTCCTAAATTCTAATTGGAGAAGTCATTAGTTATCAACCTCACCGTGATGGGCCATAGGATGTCTTATTTCACATTCCTGTGAATTTGTGAGTTGAAGTGTGACTGGCCTTCCTCTGTGTATTTATCTAGCAGAGTCACATTTGTCTTGTCCGGAGGAGAGCCAGGTATCATAGACAGCACATTCATTTAGAGCCAATCTTGACTTTAGATTGACCTTCATGTTCTCCAGGGAAAAGGTAATTATGCAACTGTGAACAGAGAAAACGGGCAAGCCTCACTAGCCAAGGGATAATAAGGATGTAGTGGCATCTCTGACTCTATATTTATTGGTTTTGTGGGTTTGAGATAGACCCTTAATGTAATGTTGTTTCAGTTTTTTAAAAAGGAACGAAATCTCAAGTGTTGTGAAGACTTGTTTCTTAAAAGTTTTCTACTCTAAAAATCCCACAATCTCCAGTTGGGAGGCAAAAATGGGAAATAATGACTGTTCTTTAAAGTGATTCATAAATACTTTACATAAACCCTCTGATTATAAGCCTTTACTTTATTCAAAAGGAAGAAAGGGTACTGCATTCTTTTTTCTCCAATGCAGAAATCATCTATGTGAGGCATTTATGGAGGGTCTATTTACTCTTTCAGGCCAGTAGGGCATAATCATGCCTGCTTTAAACTTAACATGGTTCCTAGAATCCTAAAGCAGCTAATGTCACTCACCACACACCTGCCATACTAGCTGGGATGACTTAGGCATTGCGGAAAGTCTGACTCACTAAATGTAATGAATGTGACTGCCATTATTGAGTTGGAGAGCAGCCGAGAAGAAGGGATCGGTTTATGGTATGTGTTGAAAATCTGTAAAGTCAGATTTTATTGGATTGGTGTGGAATGGGAATTCCAGAGAACAGAGCCTTCCAGAATATTTGTGGTAGAAATATATATGTACATGGATATATTGTGCATATATCCATGTACATATATATATTATATATATATATATACATATATATACATTCCTCTGAATGTTGGCTTTAAATACTTGTAGTTTTTCAGTAACGTTGTGCTTTTTACTTGTTTAGAAAAACCACTTTGGAAATCTCAGAACAACAGTGGCATTGTAGCCTGCATTTCTGCTACTTGAAATATTTGGGTGTTTATGAAATACAATGGAAGTTACATGTATCATAAATCTCTAGAAAGCATAAACTTTGAAGTTATCCTTAAATCTCCAAAAATGTGTATAGCACATATATCAAGAGTTCTCTACAAAAATATCAGCGCATGAAAAAAATAACTCAAACACCCAAGACTATGAAATAGTGCACAGGGGCGCCTGGGTGGCTCAGTCGGTTAAGCGGCCGACTTGGGCTCAGGTCATGATCTCGCGGTCCGTGAGTTCGAGCCCTGCGTCGGGCTCTGTGCTGACAGCTCAGAGCCTGGAGCCTGTTTCAGATTCTGTGTCTCCCTCTCTCTGACCCTCCCCTGTTCATGCTCTGTCTCTCTCTGTCTCAAAAATAAATAAATGTTAAAAAAAAAAATTGAAATAGTGCACAAAGTAGAGGAAGAATGTAATGCCTTTATATTCTGTTGTAGAGATCTCACTTAAATTTTGAATTTTAATACTTTACATTAAATTTAGTAGTTCAATTATTTTTGGCTTTTAAAATGAATATGTGAAGATAATAACCAAGCTGAAACCATCATAAAGTCAAAGTCGGGAATTTTCATTCTAGGATTTCCTGGTGATGATAAGTTATTTATTGCATTTATTGAATTTCTATCATTTAGCAAAAAGCAAGCTCTGAGGCAACTTAGAAAAAGAGATAAGTAAAATACCAATAGAATGCATGCACCAAAGATTATTTTTTTCATACATTTATATAACAGAATTCTTTCTTTACAGAAAACATTAGAATGATTACCGTCTAGAATTTTAATCTGTTTGGCCTTCACCAGGCTTCATGAAGGGGCAAAGATAATAAAAGAAAAGTGTATTTCTCAAACTGCTGCAAACCTGATGCATTTTGATTTGAGTCTCTGTGCTTGTTGTCAGTGTTCTTAGTTGTGACCTGCACAGATCACTGAAGTACTTCTGAACTTCCCAATATTGTTTCCGAAGGAATGGAATTGACTCTCTCACTTTTCATTGGTTTGGTTTTATTTTAATCTTGTTAGAACTTGAAGCAGTGGGAAAGTTTGTTGATTTACTTATTGTGAAATTTTGCTATGAAGGGCATTTTGATCAGTAGAATGGGAGGGAGTTGGCCTGAAATCATAGCTTTTGAACCTGAAAAGACATCAGATCCCTCCAGTATAAGCTCTGTTTTCTTTTACCAAGAAGAAAACTAAAACCCAGAGAAGCTGTGTGTTTTTTTCTAAGTTTACAGTGGGTCCACAGTAGCACAAGAGCTCCTCATCAGACCTCTAGCGTACTGTGTATTCTTCACTGTGCTGCGTACCTTCTCCCAGCATCTGTAAAATCCTAACAACTATGTCCTCTTGCCCTCTCCTTTTGGTGTTTCTGGGTCTCATGGTTTTCATGACTGTGGGAGGGATAGACAGTTTGGTGAGGGAAATCTTAATTTGAGATGAGCACGAGGAGAAAGGGCCTACATGCTTTCCCTTCTCACTGGCTCACAGCTATAGAGCACACACCTGTGGTCATAACAGAGATCTGCTGTCTGAGGATGTCCGGTCTTCCTCCATGAGACCTTCCGTGGGTTTAGGACCTGGGTATTCGCACTTTGTAGATCACCTAAGCCTAAACTCAATGTCAGCTTGCTGGGGATAGGGGGCTTTGACATAAAATATTATTTTAGTGAATATGTGTCACTGGAAAATTATTGGTGATCAGAAACTGTAGCACATTTTAGAAATTAACAGTCCACTCTGTGACAGGAACCATGTTCTTGCCTAACAGTCTTCACACTGTGATCTATGACATTTTCACTTATAAGGACTACTAATGGAGATGCTGGTCATATTATGTGGATGTCAAGAGGCAATTTGGAGAAGGAAAACAATTACTGAGTTAGCTTGCTTCTGTGGAACACGCCATTTACATTATTGCGGGTCTTAGATCTTTTTGAAAATTGTGAGACCCCTGTCTAGCAAAAGACACATACACACATCTGCATAAATGTTTATAGCTAGTTTGAAGACATTCCCAGACTCTCCTCTTCTTGTCTTCATGCATCTACTCATGGAGCTTTAAAGTACATAGACTTTGTGCACAAAGAAAGAATTCAGTTGTAGATATGGAGATAAATGAACTGACTAAACATGGGAGAGCCTTCCCATTTGAAAGCACTCTGCTGACGATTTTGAGGATCCATGGTATGTGCTGTGTCAGTGAACCTAACATTCTTTGCTGTGATGACCCTCATACCTTGGAGGTCACAACCGCAGGAGGCTTTAACTCTCCCTCCATCAAAATGTCGCAGCAGCTTTTCTGAGCAGCAGGGATAGGCCACGTTGTGGTGGTAGCATGAGGGAAGAAAGGCTGGAGGAAGGAGAGAGGGAATTATTAAGGAGAACAAAGATTGATGATGGGGCAGGTCAGATACCAGCTGGGAAGGAATGTGCACAGAACCCCTGGGGCTTGGCCAAGTGGTTAGGGCTCAGAGTCTCTGGCTCCACCCATTTTGTATTTCCTATGTCTTGTGAAGATCTTTTCCAGAGTGGGCTGTGTTTCCTGAGGTATGTGGGACCTCTGGGTTTCCTCAGTCCTCCCAGCTTCTAGGACCAAGACTGTTGTCTTGTGGTAAATTCTGTGTATAAACACTCTGCCTTGAATGGGAAACATGACCCGTATTGATGGGAGAATTAAAGGGCTATGGAACTTGAAATAGTGCCATTTGTTTGCACATTATTGTAAGGATACTTATGAGACTAAGTCTCATGTCTACAATGGGTAGTTTTGTTACATATCTGAAATTAGTCATTATGTATCCCATGGTGGTTGTTGTTTTTATCTTAGCTTTTCAGGTTTAGTGTTGTTAACTGTAGCTTTCTGGTTTTGTAAACTGTGGATTATTACCTAATTGTTCCTTTCCTTCCCTATTGTGCTTTCCACAGCAATTTGTAGAAATAGTTGTGGAGATGGATTTTGTTCCCGTCCTAACATGTGTACCTGTTCCAGCGGCCAAATATCACCAACCTGTGGATCAAAATCAAGTATGTTTCTTAGATGTGACCTTACTTAATGCATTATTCTGAAACTTCTGAGTAAACGCAAAATGTCTTTTGCAACAAGGGTATAAGTCTCTGATTATTTTCCTTACTAACTATATCTGTATTTGTCTTTGGAGTGAAAAATCTTCGGTGGCTTAATTATTGTCACCATAAACTAAGAAGGAGTAGGGTCATGATGTTTATTAAGCAAAATGCTTTAATTCTGGTCCAGAAGCTACGCATCTATGTTATAAAAGTACCTGGATTCAGTGGAGAAGTTCTTTATAATTAGGAATTGTTGGGGAGCCTAGGTGCCTCAGTCAGTTAAGTGTCTGACTTCAGCTCAGGTCGTGATCTCAGAACTCGTGGGTTCGAGTCCCCGCGTCAGGCTCTGTGCTGACAGCTCGGAGCCTGGAGCCTGCTTCTGATTCTGTTTTTCCCTTTCTCTGCCCCTCCCCCACTCACTCTCTTTCTCTCTCTCAAAAGTAAATAAACATTTAAAAATTTTTTTTTAAAAATGAATAAGAACTGTAACTTACTGGGTTTTTACTATGTGCCTGGTACTGTTTTATGTTTTTGACGATCCCATGTTATTTAATCCTCACATAAAAAGAACTATGAGGTAATATTATGACCCCATTTTACAGAGAAAGAAGATGGGTGCATTTGAGTTAAGTAACTTGCCCAGGGTAACATAGATTTGAATCCACGTGTTCTGATGCCTAAACCTGTAGGCATTTGCAAACCCTATGCTCTGTTTATTGCCTATTGTGTAATCCTGTGGTTCATGTCCTGTTTTGTAGGTTAACTAATCGGGAAAGGTAACTGACAAAATACTGTGTACTGACATGATGCTTTACGTTTATTAACTTGCTCTGCTTTACACATACGAACTCCCAGCAACCCTGAAAGATCACAACAATAGACTAACATTGTGTTATTCATGACCTAACTAAGAATTGTCGGGTCTTCAAGCGTAATCTTTTAGGCCAGTGTTTAAGGTAATATTCTAACAGAGTAGAAGCAGATACTCTTTATTTAATTGCTCAGTAATTGAATAAAATTTTAAACTTGCCTCAAGCCAGAGTGACGTTTCATTTTTAACATTTCTCTCTCCACGTTTTCCCTAAGAAGACATGCAAGAGAATCTGTCTGACTCAGATACTGAAGATTCAAGATTTCTATGACAGATGTCATTGTCTTCTGATGAAACTTCTGAGTAGAACTTTAGTTTCATTTTCTTTGAAAATAATCCATCATTTTCTCAGCTTTTTAAAGCTCTCGTTCACAGTTCATCCAGGCTTTCTCTGACCACCCTGATTAGCAGATTTCCTCCATTGCTTTCCGGAACCTGCCTTATCTGAATGCCTGGAAGATATTCTTGCCCATATCTTCATTGTCTTGTCTTAGTTTTCCCACAAAAAACAAACAAACAAACAAACCCAATCCTGGAGAAATTTTACAATTCAACTTTTTAATTCTCTGCCTGGGCAACAAAACATTCACAGGCCTACCCTCATTTTATGATATATAATTCCAGAGGGCATCCATGAATTTCTGTGGCCTTGAGTAATAACTCTATTTTCATCAGGAAATATTCTCTCTTTTCCAGTCCCCACCCTGCTCCACTTCCTAAGGCATTTAGCACCATTACTGACTCTCTTTATGAAATGCTCTTTTCCCTTCACTAGTGCAATATCAATGGCCACAGTGTTCCATTATTATTATTATTATTATTATTATTGTTATTATTATTATTTTAGTCTCCTGTCCGTGTCCTCTTCATTAGACTTCCTTTCAGAGTTCAGCATTGTCAACAGTCTGGTCTCCCTGGGTGAACTCATTTGCATATATGCCTTCAACTGCTACTGATATGTTGCTAACTCATAGTGATGATCTCCAGAATATATCGTTCCATTGAGCCTCATATTCGCCTGTTCCGTTTCCTATTCCACATCTCCGTGATGCTTAGTAAACTTCTGAAAGTTGGTAGCATGAAATTTGATTCATTGTGGCCCACAGTCTACTTCCGGTTTCTCTTGCCTCAGCAAATGGCGCTGCCATCCACCCAGTGCTTGAGCAACTGTTTCTCTTCGCTTTCTCCCTCTTTCTCTCATGCCATATCAGCTCTTTCAACAAGACCTGTGAGTTCTCTTGGGAAACATCTCAAATACATCTTCTCCTTTGCATCACCACTGAGAGCCTATGGTTTAGCGCCCCACATCTCTCAGAGGGACTACTGCAGTAACCTTCCGAGGGCTTCTCTGGCTTCTGCTCTTGCTCTCTTCAAATCTCTTCTGTGCAGAGCAGCTTGAGGAATCCTTTAAAAATACAGATTGCATCACTTTACTGTCTGATTTAAATCCTTTCAATGACTTCTGTTGCATTTGGGATATAATGCAAAACCTTCAATGGCGAAGGAGGCCTTGCATTATCTGGCTGGCCTCTGGATGCCTCTCCATGCTCTTCTCTTCTCAGCCTGACTCTTTATAATCATGTGACCCTTTCCGTTCTTCAAACAGAAGAACTTTACCATCTGAGAGTATTTCAATTTTCTGATTCCTCTCCCTGTGAGGTTCCTCGCTGGTACTTCTCATGCCTGGCTCATTCTCATTCTTTAGAACTCAGTTTAAGTGTTGCATCAGAATGGTTCTTGTCTCGCTTCTGTCTAGGTTCCTTTTTGACTCCAGGCTATTCCCTTTCATGACACAATTTCCTTTGGAGAACCTGTCACAACCTATGATGGCTTTGTGGCATTTGTTGACTGTGTTTTGTCCGTCTATGGGAATGGTAGCTTCATGAGAGTGGATAGTAAGTCTTTCATTACAGTGGGGCGCTGAGCACATAGGGTAGGCACTCAGCCCCTGCATTCCAAATGGATACACAAGTGCTTCCCACATTCTGGAAACTACACTACTAGTCATCATATATTGATTGACGGTGAAAGTGTAATATGTTTTAAAGGCATGGTAAGTAATGTAACACATATGCTCGTGTGTGTACTTACACAAATAAAGATGTATTTGTGTCATAGTGCTTCTGTAGAATATATTTGCCATTGAATTGTGATTTAGTATACTTTTATAACTCACAGACACTGTAATTATAGTGATTGATAGTTTTATGCTTTTTTGCTGTTCCTTGCAGTTCAGCAGTGCAATGTTAGATGCCTGAATGGAGGGACCTGTGCTGATGACCATTGCCAGTGCCAGAAGGGATATATTGGAACTTACTGTGGACAACGTAAGGAACATTGGCATAGACTTCGTTTATTAGCAGACATTTGATTCAGTGGGTATTTCATACTAAGCCATCGTTTAAGGGGGTGTGAAGCCTATGATCATTAAAAAAATAATTTTATGTAGTAAGCCATCCCTTACACTTGAATTTCCAATTTGTATCATATGAGATTTGTTTCTCTTTAAAGTGTTTGTGTTTTAGAGTACTGATGTTGAGTACCACCCCTACTTTATCAGATTTGACATATATCACAAGTTAGTACTCACTTGCTTTTTTAAAAATCTAGCTCCAGGGGTGCCTGGGTGGCGCAGTCGGTTAAGCGTCCGACTTCAGCCAGGTCACGATCTCGCTATCCGTGAGTTCGAGCCCCGCGTCGGGCTCTGGGCTGATGGCTCAGAGCCTGGAGCCTGTTTCCGATTCTGTGTCTCCTTCTCTCTCTGCCCCTCCCCCGTTCATGCTCTGTCTCTCTCTGTCCCAAAAATAAATAAACATTGAAAAAAAAATTAAAAAAAAAATCTAGCTCCGTAAAAGATGAATACCAAACTAAAGAAATGGTAAAGATTGTTACGATTTCTCTTTCTCTCTTTAGGATACCCCAAAATGAACCCTAGGAGAGCCAATCTTACAAAGTGTCTTTTGCTCGTGTATGTTTAATGATACAATACGGTAGTGCAGGGCTATGAAATGATTTTTTAAAAATGCGATGTCATTGTGAAAGAGGGAGCTTTAATCCAGTAAAGATCTTCTCTTCACTGTGTGGAGAATATTCTACACTAATTAGATAACCTTTTAACAAAGATGTAGGCATTGTAGCTCTTGGATAATAACATATCACTTGAAGTTTGTGTTTCCCAGATGGTGGGACTCTTACTAGAATCCCCATATTTTAAAGTGTGGATGAGTAAAAGAACACAACGTCAAACATCATTGAATCATAAATAGTAACAAGGCCCCTTTTCATGTGGATTTCATCAGATGCAGAGTCTCGGTTTGCTGCTGATCTTTGAGACCTCCCTAAGAATTTTTCATCAACATTTTACTATCTATGTATCTATCTCTCTATCTATCTATCTATCTATCTATCTATCTATCTATCTATTTAAGAGAGAGTGCACGCACAAGGAGGGAGAGGGGCAAAGGGAGAGAGAGAGAATCTTAAGCACAAGGCTCAATCTCAGAACCCTGGGATCATGACCTGAGCCCGTATCAAGAGTTGGGCACTTAACTGACTGAGCCACTCATGCTCTCCTGTCATCAATCCTTTTAATATAGAAAAACAAAATGGTAGAAGTGCAAGAGTATCTACCTTGCTTAAGCTAGTCTTATTTTACTTTTGTTAGAGCTTTAAAAGATTTAAAAAGTTGTTTTCATTATGTATGAAGCATAAAATTTACTATTTTATCCATTTTTTTCAAAAGTTTATTTATTTGTTTTTGAGGGGAGGTGGGGTTGCAGAGAGAAAGAATTCCAAGCAGGTTCCCTGCTGTCCCAAGTACAGAGCCCGACATAGGGCTCGATCTCATGAACCTTGAGATCATAACCTGAGCCAAAATGAAGACACTTAACCAACTGAGCCACCCAGGCGCCCCTGTTTTAACCATTTTTAAGTGTACAGTTGAGTAGGATTGAGTACATTCACAACTGTTTTGTAATCATCACCACCATCCATCTTCAGAACTTTGTTTTTGAGGTACACGAGTAAAACTGTACTCATTAAACACTGACCCCCCCCCCCCTCCATTTCTCCCTTACCCTGTCTCCTGGCAACCACCATTGTGCTTTCTGTATATGTACATTTGACTGACTCTCAATACCTCAAGTAAGTGGAATCACATGGTACTTGTCCTTTTGTAATGAGCTTATTTTGCTTAGCATAACGTGTTCAAGTTTCCTCCGTGTTAGAACATGGGTTAGAATTTCCTTCATCTTTAAGGCTGGTGAACATTCCACTGTATGTATCAACCATCTTTTGTTTTTGTCTATTCGTCCATGAATGGACACTTGAGGTTCTGCTGTCTTTTGGCCGTTGTGACTATAGATGCACAAACATCCCCTTGAGTCCCTGCTCTCCGTTCTTTTGAGTGCATACCTAGAAGTAGAATTTGTGGCTCATATGCTGATTCTCTTTTTGATTGGAAGAGCTGCCTTACTGTTTTTGTTAGTGGCTGCACTGTTTTACATTCCCACCAGCAGTGTACAAGGATTCTAATTTCTCCACCTTCTCACCAACACTTCGGCTTTTTGTTTGCATGTGTGTGTGTGAGTGAGATAGCTATCCTACTGGGTGTGAAGTGGTATCTTCTTGTGATTGTAGTTATTTTTAGGTCTGCCTCCCATTTAGGGTAATACAGCTTTCTATTTACAAATGCTATGAAGTTTTCTTTTAAAATAATTTAATATAAGTAGGTGCATCAACTTGAAGAAAAATACTTTGTTCAGGTCAGGAGTCGGCCATCATTTTCGTTAAGGCCAGATAATATTTTAAACTTTGTGGTCTTTGTCACAACTACTTAGCTCTTCTATTACGGTGCAAGAATGACCATAAACCATATGTAAATGAAAGAATTTGGCTGTGTTTCAGCAAAGCTTTATTTTTGGACACAGAAATTTGAATTTTATACCATTTCCATGTGTCACAAAAATATTACTGTTCTTTTGATTCTTCAACCATAGAAAAATGTTAAAACCTTTCTTGACTCATGGGCAGTACAAAAACAGGTTGTGGGCCAGATCTGACCTGTGGGCTGTAGTTTACAGATCCCTTTTGTAGGTGGCTTTCAGGTATGGCTACAGATGTTAAGATAATCTGAGATTGACAAGTTTGGGAAGTGGAGCATTAAGGAATTTGAGAGAGTACACTGCACTGAGGCCACTTTCCTTGCGGGAATAAGAGATGCCAGTTTAGCAACTTTTTTGGACAGGAGCAGGAAATAGCTGGACAACAATGAAACAGAAATCGTAGCAAAGTTTCTTTTTTCATGGATGATTTTTTTTTCTATATATTCTTCATACATTTAGGTAGTTTCTAAATTTTATACAATGGACCCCAGTTTATAACCACTAAAAAAACCCTTTTATGAACATAATATTATAAGGAGGCCGATTTATACCTTTTTTGTACCTATACAGAAATGTTAGGAGATCTGAGTGTATTCCTGTTTTATAGAGTTTAGTAAGGGAAGAGACACAATTATCCTTTAAAATCAGCCTTTTGGTCTATAGGGGAGAATGATTGCTTTACAATTATAGGGGGGAAGAGCCTGCCTCTACTGTTCTTTCAGAGTATTTACTCAGATCTATTATGAAACTAGCTGCTTTCAGCCTGAATTCAGCTGATACATCTGTCTGGGTATATGTGTGTGTGTGTGTATTTTCCTGAAGGTTCTGCAGAAAGAGTGTGTTAGTGTGTCCCTTCCCTGTTCTTCACAGAAATGGAAAGTAAAGGGATGGAAAGTAGTTTCTCTTCCTACAGGAGGCACTTTTATGTTCTTCTGTCTCTGTGCCAAATCCTACCAATGTCCCCACATTTTTCATTTAGGGGAAAGGGAAAAGCACTGGGTCAGAAGAGCAGCATATATGAGGGGTGCCTCGGTGGCTCAGTTGGTTAAGTGTCTGACTGGCTCAGGTCATGATCTCACAGTTCGTGAGTTCAAGCCCCGCGTTGGACTCTGTGCTGACAGCTCGGAGCCTGGAGCCTGCTTTGGATTCTGTGTCTCCCTCTCTCTCTGCCCCTCCCCCACTCACACTCTGTCTCTTTCTCAAGAAATAAATACTAAAAAAAATTAAAAAAAATAAAAACATTAAAAAATTAAAAAAAAAAAAAGAACAGCATATATGAAAATTTGTTCCCTGAATATCTCTTGAGGCAAAACTATCCTTGCACAGTACTTAGGGTTCATAGGACACATGATGCAGGCAAATCATGGAACCAGAAAAATTCATTCACAGCAAGTAAGAAGGTGGCAAGGTGTGACATCAGCTCAAAACGTGGTGTAAGGAAGCCACTTCCTAAGTTGTCTGACAGACAGAGGGAGAGAATTACAGTACTGAGAGTAAGGAAGCAGGTGTAAAAACTCTCAGCCTGTGAATCCAGAAAAGTCCTGGAAATATGTTTGCTAAAATGAAGATTATAAAAACATGTAAACTGCTTAGCTGCCTTCCCAGAAATGTGGACAATCTTCCTTAGAAAGCACTCATTCATTTCATTCAGCAGTGTTTATTGAGTCACTCCTGGGAGCTCCATGCTGTGCAAGGTGTTGGGAGTAGATCCGTGAGCAAAAGGTCCCATTTTAGGTCAGTGGGAAAAGGGTTCCAGGCAGAAGGAGAAGCAGTTTCACAGGACGTTTGGTGGAAACAGACTTTGCGTATTTTGGAGACCATGAAAGAAGACCCATGTGGCTAAAGAGAGGAGAGGAGGTAAGGGTAGGAGGTGAGTTCTTAGATGGTGGTAGAGGGCCTTATACCCCAAGAAAAGAAATTTGGAGTCATTGAGGCAGTTTGAGCAGTGGAATGATATGATCTGATTAACTTAGAAGCATCATTCTGGCTATTGTGTCGGAACTGGGTTGTAGAAAGAGTGAGAGAGAAAATGAAAGGCCAGTTAGCAGCCAGGGTAGTGGTGCCCATGCTCGGTGCTGGTGTAATTGAGGATGTGATAAGTACTTGCCTTGAGCTTGTATTTGGAAGTAGAATCTGTGGAAGGAAGTGTGTGCTGACGGGCTGGGCATGCGGTGGGCGGGGGCGGGGGGTGGCGGTGCGGTGGTTGGTGGTGGTGGAGAAAAACATAAAGCAAAGACCTCTGATGACAACTGGAGGTTTGGGTGGAGCTTCAGAATGTGAATGGTAGGGTCATTTTCTGAAATGGGAAATAGCCAGGGAGTGGGTTAGGTGGGGCTGCAAATATGGAATAGCAAGGATTTTGTTTTGCATTTGATGGTTCAAGGAGTCCCTTCCACCTCCAGTTGGAAAGATGTTTGAGCTAAGATCTTAGGAGAGAGCTTAGGGAAATATGAACTTGGGAGCACAAGACTGAATTTTTATATAGATAATAGGTTAATTATAGGCCGTGATAAAGATCCCTAGGAAGTTGCTGTGGATAGTATGTAGCATGTATTTTTCTCCATTGCCTTTTGCTGTATATCCCACAGCAGGTGTAAGCATTGTTTTTCTTCCTGGGTGGTCAGCATTCTTTCCATGGCGGAAATTTAGGCATATTCACGTTTCTTTCCAACTCCAGTTGAAGTGTAAATTTGCATTTCCATTATATTTTGTCACAAGAAAAACTGCTTTATAAAATAACTTTCAGGGCACCTGGCTGGCTCAGTTAGAAGGTCATGCAACTCTTGATCTCGGGGTCATGAGTTTGAGCCCCATGTTGGGTGTGGAGATGACTTAAATAAATAAAAGTTTAAAAAATGAAATAATTTTTATCATAACTCATTCTTAAGGAAAATAACTTTTTTTGTTCCACTTTTACATGCACTGCCTGCTTCTCTTCTGTTGCTGTTGTTCCTCAGTGTAAACTTTGGATTCTGTAGAGCGTGTCTTATTTTTCATAAAATACCCTGTAGAATAAAAGAGAAGGAGAATTAAAGTTTGTAGAACACCTTCAATGTGCAGCTACTGTGCACTTGTTTTTATACACTGTTTTATTTAATCTGCGGGGCCCTCTAAGCTAGGGACAATTAACTCACTTTTTCAGCAGAATCAGAAAGATAATTTGATTAGGGTGTGCTCATCTGTTCACTGTGGCATTTTGCCTTCCAAAATAGTGGAAAAAAGACTGCAAAACTTCCATGTATGGCAGGATTTTTTTTTTTGTAACTGAGGTACATCAACTTCTACATTAGATAAAGGGGATACAAAGCAAGCAAACTGGTCTCTGTTGTGGAAGGAGCTAACTCTCACGCGAAAACTGGAAATGTCAGCCACTAGCTGTACAAGTGGGTCTCATCCTCTTTGTTCATGGGAACCCTCTACATTTAAGAAAAAAAAAATTATTGAGGATCTCGAAGATCTTTTGTTTAAGTAGGTTACATCTGCGGATATTTTTGCCCTGTTAAAAATTAAAATAGAGAAATTTGTAAAAAAAGTATTTACAATAACAAACCATATTGTATGGTGACCTGAATTTTCTAAGGAACAATAAATATGTTTTCCCCACTGAGAAACACAAACAACACACACACACACACACACACACACACACACACACACACAATGAGAAGAGAGACATTATGAGTATAGCCTAAACAGATTACACTAGGTTTCATCTGTAGTGGACGAGTTCTTTCCAGGAGAAGGTCCAGGATTATTTAGCCTTCTTCTTCTACCTGGGATTTGGAAGTGTGTTTTTGGAAAACCCTGAGAGAAGCTCTTCCTTCACTTAACACAGGGATAAATCCTGAGTGTCTACCATGAATGTTTTCTCCCCAGTCACCTTAAAGCCTAGCATGTGTCTCATGAGGGAACACGTCAGGAAAAGTGGTTTCCATTTTCGTTTCTTACAGCTTGCTGATGTTTCAGGCAGTTTTCTCACACCGTAATTCATTACATTAGGCAAGGGCCACCTCTTTGCAGTGTATCTTTGTAGCAGTGGAGATCTTCAAACGCTGGCAGTTGTTTCTGTGGAGTTACACACTACTGAGCGTTCTAGGATAGGTTTTTGTTTTCTTCCACATTCCTGTCCATCCCCATCTTTCTCATACTTCTCATGACCTTTATTTCCTTTATCCTTCGTATTTCTTCACCTAATTGATTGCCTAGCCCATATTTCCAGACAGTAATGAGTAGGAAGTGCTATGCAGAACTCATCTTGGGACAAGGGAAGAAGCCGAAAGGTGTAGTTCTTACACAGGCCTAATTGTGCAGATGGACGTAGACTACTTCCTGCCTTTGAGCAAAGCCTGCTGTAGACAAAGAATCTTAAAGCTATTAGCACAGTGGTGCTTTAAGATGAAGACATCTTTTGTTTCAGAGTATGTTCTGGTTTTGTACTGTCAGCAGAACAGAAGCCACTTGGAGTAGTGTGGATGAAAATAGGTAAACCAGCTGAACGTTCCCGGTAAGGAAATAGCAACGTTATGGCATATTTAGATGTCATTTCATTTATTGAGCTTCCCTTTTTTGATGTGTACTTCATTTGAAGGGCACATAGATGTGCTTTGCCCCCTCACTTTGCTTTAATGTCTTAAGTTCTGTTTTTTGAGCATGAGTCATAGAATGCAATCCTTTTCATCTATGAGGACATTGTTGATATTCAACAAAGTGGGCGGGTTGACCGACAAGCTCTTAGTATTTTTTCTTGGAGAAGGCATGATTCTTAGATTCAGCTGCTGTCGGGAGAATTAGTAGGAATACTTGTTTTTCAGGGAATCTGCAGAATGGTTTCCTTTTTGTGGTCCTGGCTGCTGAGGGTGGTGCAGTGGGGGAGGGGAGTGGCTCCGGGTCAGTTCTGGCTCCCTGGGGCCCACAGAGCCTGAATTGAATCCTGGTTTCCCTGGTCCCAAGTGGAAAGGAGTGAAAGAGTGCAGGCTGCCTGTGTGTGTCATAAAAATTTTGGACCGTGGGTTAATTTTTTAATAAAAATATTTATTATATTGACACAGAGAGGTTTTCCCTTCTTAGCTTTTATATCCTCTACGTGCTGTCTACAGATTCCAGATTCATTATTTCTTTTGGTGTTTCATTCCTGAATTGATGGTATTTCCCTCTCACTTTTCATGGTACATTTGCCCTTTTCTTATTGACCACCCCCACCCGGTCTTTTTAGGAGGGGCTTTTTTTCTTTTCTGATTTTTCCTTCTCTGTGTTGCCATATCCTCTTTATTTTTCCATGTCACATACCTCCCGCTTTTCTCTCTCTCTTTCTGCTACCTGTTGTCTGCCCCCTTTTTCCTGTATTTCCCCATATTTTAATCACCTCCTTACCTGTGAAGTTCGATTATGGGGCTAATAGAGCTAAAATAGACAATTATATAGTCATATTCTGATAGTATGAACATTTGAGCCAGCTAATTTTTGTGATTCTGATTAATAAAAACAAAAAACAAAAAAACTTTTACCGAACCTGTGCCTGACAGTGTGACTTAAATTGATTGTGTAGGCTTTTGTCTCAATATACGTCATATATATTTACTTAAATGGGTGATGTGAGCTGTAGCTTGTTTGAGAGGTGAGATCCATTATAGGTTTAATCTCCACCAAATATTGTACAGATGACCCTTGAACAACATGGATCTTGGGTGGGGGATGTCAACCCCCCCTGCAGTTGAAAATCTAAGTATGTAACTTTTGAATTCCCAGAAACCTAACTGCTAATAGTTAATGGGAAGCTTTACTGATCACGTAAATATTCGATTAGCACATATTTTGTATGTTACATGTATTATATGCTATATTCTTAAAGTATGCTGTAGGAAAGAAAATGTTATTAAGAAAATCCCAAGGAAGAGAAAATACATTTACAGTCCTGTACCGTATTTATCGAAAAATCTCTGCATCGGAATGGACCAGTGCAGTTCAGACCTGTGCTCTTCAGAGGTCAACTGTACTTGGAGATTTACTGTTTAATGAGCTTCTTGCTGTGTTTTGTGTGCAGCCGTCTGTGAAAACGGGTGTCAGAATGGTGGACGCTGCATTGGACCCAACCGCTGTGCTTGTGTTTATGGATTCACTGGTCCACAGTGTGAAAGAGGTAAGAAAAGAGAAGTGAGAACCTCCCTTTGGAGGAGCCTCTTTTGCTGTAACAACATGTAATTTTTTGTTATCCAATGAGAATTTTTCTAAGGAAATAATACTTTTATTCGTCATTGACTATGTCTAGAACTTGAGATGTAAGATTATGAGACGTAACTAACAACAGCTGAAGAATGTCAGTTTTCTCCATCAGAGTGACCTCCGTTTGGGAGGCCAGTGGCAGTTCTGTTGGGCAGGAGAGAAGGAGTGGAGGAATGACTGGTCAGTAGGCATCCAGGATTGTCTGCTTTATCATGTGAACGGTCAGACAAGCCCATGTGAAACCAGTTTACCATAATATGAATAGCACTTAAACTCATGACCTATAGACTGCTGAAAATCTCCAGGGCCGATGCCCTAAATGAACTATTAAATGGCGTCTTGGTAGCAAATGGGTGCGAGTGGCATGTCCAAGATGTTTAATCTTATAAAATGTGATAAATAACTAACACTGAACTATATGAGTAAAAATAAGCTTAAACTGAAAGCAGTGTTACATAATCACTCATAATGACATACATCCTCTGTTTCCCCAGGCATTGTCATAGCATCCCAACTTGTAGAGCACTTTCTTTGTTGCAGAACGCTAGAGTATCTGAAGCTATGTCATTGAAGTATTACACATAAATAGTGGTTGACCATTTATATAGAGAGACTTTAAACTGCAAAGAAACCTTCTATTTAAAAATGTATACTCATTACCCTGACGAAAACTGTATCATAGTATTTGGATTAAATCTTGAGAAGAAACTGAGAAACGAATCCTACAGCGAAGTTTGAAAAGTAAGATATATGCAGCCATTTAGCATACACTGGTATGTGTGTATATATTGCCAATTTATATTATTCCTGAAGTAATTGAGATTTCTTGGGACTGAAGTACATTCCACAAATGACAGAGTTTATAGATATACTTAGGATAAATTTAAATGTCTTTCCCATATGCTTTTATTTTGGGAAAAAGAATTAATTGTGAAATGTTAGCATGAAAAGGTAAGTTGTTGAGAACGGAATGATACAAATTTCCTACATAATGTTAAGTTTATTTAAATACTATAGCATGGATAATAGTTCAGTTTAAATTTTCAAACATAATTATAATTGGTGGAATGATGTTCATTTTTCTGGAAGTCATGCAACTTTGGCAGTTCTTTCATCCTAGGCAGATTTCAAGTTCAGTTCCTAATTGGCGAAGGAATTGGGCAGTTTCAAGTCAGAGGCTTCCAGGCATTACATCATTATTCTCAACAGTTATTCATTCATTAGATTTGTTAGTCCTTACTAAATTTATGGGAATCCAATAAAGACTTACATATATTTCACATGTACAGTAGCATGTGTTCAGAAGAAATTACAAAATTAATTAGTTAATGAATGGACCTAAAGGATACTTTTTAAAATATGAATTTGTTTCTTGGGGCACCTGGGTGGCGCAGTCGGTTAAGCGTCCGACTTCAGCCAGGTCACGATCTCGCGGTCCGCGAGTTCGAGCCCCGCGTCAGGCTCTGGGCTGATAGCTCAGAGCCTGGAGCCTGTTTCCGATTCTGTGTCTCCCTCTCTCTCTGCCCCTCCCCCATTCATGCTCTGTCTCTCTCTGTCCCAAAAATAAATAAACGTTGAAAAAAAATTAAAAAAAAATAAATAAAATATGAATTTGTTTCTTAAAAAATTTTTTTAACGTTTATTTTTGGGAGAGACAGAGAGAGAGAGAGAGGACGTGCTTGTGTGCATGCAAGCGGGGGAGGGGCAGAGAGAGGGAGACACAGGATCTGAAGAAGGCTTCAGGCTCCGAGCTGTCAGCACAGAACCCGACGCAGGGCTCGAACCCACACATTGTGAGATCATGACCTGAACCGAAGTCAGATGCTCAACTGACTGAGCCACCCTGGTGCCCCCAATTTTTTTCCTTCTTTTAATTTTTTTTAATGTTTAAAAACATGGGTTTGTTTCTTAAAAATCTTTTTAGTTACTACCCTTTGGGTGAAATTCTGAAACTTCATTCCTTTTAAAAAAAAAAAACTTAGCAATTTCCGTTCTTGTATTGCAAATATGAATTTACGTGCTTTTAGAAGATATTTTCTGGTAGAGTTCATGATTTTTCTTAGGAAGCATTGTCTACACAAATACAAAAGGAATAATTTATTTATGTTGAGCTTAGTGAATAGGGGCAAGTGCCCTGTTAACATTTGTAGTTTGTATTGTCTTTTTCAATTACGGAGTTTCAAAATACATGTTCTTTGTTCTCTTAAAAGAAAAAAAAAAGACTTTTATACAATGAGGGATCTTTTTCCTCCTTAATGTAGGATACATATAATTTTCCTTTAAATTGACATCTGGGAATCAGTTGTATGATAAAACACGGCTGCTTTTCCAGCTCTCTGGGCTTCTGGCAGACTGGTTTCTGGACTGGAGACAGAGACTGAGTGGTAGTTGAGTGGCTGGCATGATTATGGCGTTTAACTTGAGTCTTTGTGGTGGGTTAGTGGAACCTCTTTGGAGTTCCTTTCTCCCTCTTGCTGATATGGACAATGATCTTTTTTATATTTAGCATTAAAGAGTTCTTAGGGCCACTGCTGATTGTAGAAGGCAGACAACCCAGCTGTGTCCAAGGCACATGAAGGGACTCCATTCTTTTTGGCTTGTCTCTTCAAACAGATGGCATTTGGTAAAAGATAAATATTGCACTTTATATATACCTGAGAATACACAGAAATGGAATTAGCATCATATATCAAGACCTGGTGCTTTTTTTTCCCCCAGCGTTTATAATGTACCTTCTTATTTATCAGTAGAAACTTGAAGGGGGCAGGCAGGCAAGAAATGAACTTACCCAAGGGATTTCTGGACAAGATATGGTGATTACTCGATTACAAATGCAGCCAGCCCAAAGTCCCTATTTCACCTTCTTTGACTTACATGATTGCTGACATCTTTGATTTTCCTTAAGGCTTATAAAAGGAACATCTGTTAGAAATATATCATAGACTCTTCTAAATTATCCATAAATTACTACAACACACTTTTTTTTTGTCACGTAAACATGAACTTTCTTTAAAAAGTAGATACGTTTGGTGAAACTTCAAATATTCTTATATTTAGTGACATTTCCTCTAAAATGTACACTTTTCAGTAAACCCTCCTTCAAAAAGGAGGATTGGGGATTTACTTTTTTTTTTTTTTCAACGTTTTTTATTTATTTTTGGGACAGAGAGAGACAGAGCATGAACGGGGGAGGGGCAGAGAGAGAGGGAGACACAGAATCGGAAACAGGCTCCAGGCTCCGAGCCATCAGCCCAGAGCCTGACGCGGGGCTCGAACTCACGGACCGCGAGATCGTGACCTGGCTGAAGTCGGACGCTTAACCGACTGCGCCACCCAGGCGCCCCAAGGGGATTTACTTTTTAATATATTGACGTTTTTAAGAAAAATTCCACTTGTGAATCTGAAACTCCTTTTAGAAAGGTGAGATCAAGTTACAAATGTTAAAGTTTATAAAATGTAAACTTCGAAGCCTTTGTGCAAAGTGAAATATGGATGGATTTCACTTTAGGATAACTTTCATAAAATCATCCAGTTGTAGGACCTAATACATGATCTCAGTATCTGAAAGCATGTAGAGGGGTCACTTACCCTCTGCTTGAATACCCCTGGTCACAGGGCTCTCACTCAGTCACCCTGTTGTGAGGCAGGATTCCATTGTTGGAACCCTGGTTATTCATCCTTTGTATGATTATGGTCCTGCCTAAACTGAACATTTAGCAGACAGATAGCCCATTCTTTATTGTCTAATTCAGTGGGAATATGGTCATGGTGACTTCTCTAGAAAGAGGCAGCCACCATCTTTAAGTTGCATAATGAAACTTGAAATCTAATTATAAGCTATTGAGTTATTCTATGTATTTTTGTTCATCCACCCACATTTTGGGTAGTAAAGTAACTGGGGCAGCTATGCAGCCTACTCAGACCATGTCTCCCAAGAATAAGAACAGAGGCAGGCAAAGCTAGGGTTTTCGTGAGTTGTAGGAGTTGGGTAGACCAGGCCTAAGTTTGTTCAGAAATAAATGATGCATGTATGAAATCAACATTAATAAATTGGAATTTATAATAAAGTATGTGCAGTGGGTTGGTTCAGCCCATGAAGTAACAGCAAATTAGTGTGACCAGGAATATAAGGAAGCGTGGTGTGAGAAGAATCTGGCATATTAGGCGAAATTCTATACACAGTGGATTTGATACTTCCAAGAAAAGTATAAGCGATAGTTTTTAGAAAACATTCCTTCCATTGTAATTTTGTTATCTAAAAGAAATACACATTTATTACAAAGCAATTTAGAAAATAAACAAAAATATGCAAGTATTTATAATTCCTCCAGTTAGAATGAATCATTTTATAACATTTTGGAGGATATGCTTTGAATCTTTTTTTCTACTACACATATAATGTTTACAAAGCATGGGATCTTTCCATTCGTACTGGAATCCACTGTTCTATAACATGAAATCTACTTGTATCCTGCTTCTCATTGCTGTTATGAAATACATTACTTTGTAGACCTATATAGTTTCCCTGCATATCATAACAATGAGGACTGCTCATTACATTCTGTACAATCATGCCATGTTTGTAACGTTACTTTCTTGATGTCACAGATGAGGGAACTTTGCCCAGGTCAAACTTAGAGTAGCAGTGGGGAGTATAAGGACAGGAGAATATCACACAATCTAATTTAAGACCTTAAACTCAATTCCTGTGATAGAGCTGACTGCCTTCTATTTCTCGATTAGCTGACATTTAGGGTCACTTCCAGGTTTTCCTTTTTTTGTTGGCTTGTTTCTATTTTAGCAATTACGTGATAAGAATCTATGCAGGTAAATATATGCCCTGGATTTTATTCTTAGGATTTAGCATACAAATGCAACTGCTGAGTTGTTGAGTATGTGAAAATGTAAAACTTTTGATATATTCTGTTTATTTCCCTCTAAAAAGGCTTTTTTTTAATGACTTACTCCTTTGATACTGTGTTTAGAAAGTCTTTCAGTACTCCCAAATCTTATAAATATCTATAGTTTTTTCCTTAGAGCTGTTGAGATTTTATTTCTTTATACTTTTTTAACCATAAGTGAGAATATATAGGAGGGTAATTTTTATTTTTAAATAAAGTAAATTTATAAGCATTTGTTTATCGCGTATCTTTTGAGTGCTTATTGTTAGGCTAAGTAGTTGGAACTCAAGCTACAAAGAAAAATTATATAACTCTTCTGTTAGTAAGAAGCAAACTATTTAAAGGACAGTGGTGATCATCTACTTAAACATTAAAAAGTAATGCACTGGGGCGCCTGGGTGGCTCAGTCGGTTGGGCATCCGACTTCGGCTCAGGTCACCATCTCGCGGTATGTGAGTTCGAGCCCCGCGTCGGGCTCTGTGCTGACTGCTCAGAGCCTGGAGCCTGTTTCGGATTTTGTGTCTCCCTCTCTCTCTGACCCTCCCCCATTCATGCTCTGTCTCTCTCTGTCTCAAAAATAAATGAACATTAAAAAAAATAAACGTTAAAAAAATTTTAAAAAGTAATGCACTATGTAAATACCATAATAGGAGTAGGAACAACTTTACGTGAGAACTCAGAAATTCTTCCTGATTAAGACAGAATTAGAAAAGCCTTCCTTCAGTTAATCTGAGTGAAAAAAATACTACTCATTATAGTGAGAGAAGTGTTTTGGACTAATTCTTGTAATGATATTACAAGATACAGAATGATTGACTTTTTGCTAAGTAACATTATTTAAACTTCATACTTAATTACCAATTACCACAGTCACTGAGCTGAACTTGTTTTATAGAAATAAGATGTCTGCCTTTCTCTGCCCTCTAAAGATTTAGCAAGAATGAAATTAGAAGGAACAGAGAATGTTACCAACCACAGATGTCCAACTCACGTGCGTCCACACGCATGCATGCACACACACACGCGCACACACACACATTTCTGTACTCGTGAGGCTGTTCAGAACATTTTATAACCTTGTACTCTCTAAGCTAAACTTAGCCTTAAATGGGCATCAGAGAAATACCAAAAGATCTGTGGGAACTTTACTTTTTGGCACTAGCTCAGATGACATCCTTATCTTGAATGCCATTAAGAACAGAAGGGAAAGAAAATGAGAGCAAAAAAGCAGACAGTGCAAAGCAAAAAAGAAGGAAGGGAAGAAAGAGAGAATGGATGAGAGAAAAGCAGGGTGTAATGTTCATGCTAGGAGTGGAGACGCTTGGTTCTAGAAAGGAAGGGTATGCATCTGAGAGATAATCATTGATCTGATATGGGAGAAGCTGGGGTTCCCACTTCTCAGTCTTTGCTTTAAATCTCTGCTGTTCAGATCTGTGAGGTAAGATCAAATGTGTTGGCAGCCTGTTAGACTTGGATGCTTTATTTATGAAACTCCTTTGAATTGATGCAGTGAGTGTTTTCATTCATCCCATCCCTAAGTGCCCTTATTTATACATTTCTTTGTTTTTGGTTTATCTACCTAGAGGCAGGGAAACCTGCAATAGAAAATTTAAATCATTAACATGTTTTATATTTGTGTAACTCTGTAAATATTTTCCTCTTTTCCTATTTCAACATGAAGTTGGAAGACATTAGGGACTAACTGGTGTGGAACCTCAGCAGAACTACTGCTCATACACACACACACACACACAGACACACACACACACACACACACACACACACGCTTGAATTAAATACAATGAAATGTTACATAGGATTCATTCAAAAGTAATAATAAAATATGTATGTGCACTCTGTATATTTGACCCTTGAACAACATAGGTATGCATTCTGCAGGTACAATTATATGTGGGTTTTTTTCAGTAAATACAGTCTAGTACTGTAAATGTATTTTCTCTTCCTTATGATTTTCTTAATAACATTTTCTTTCCTCTTAGCTTACTTAATTGTAAAAATATAGTGTGTAATATACATTACCTACAAAATATGTGTTAATCAATTGCTTGTGTTACCGATAAGGCTTTTGGTCAAATAATAGGCTGCACATGGTTAAGTTTGGGGAATCAAAAGTTATATGTGAATTTTCAACTGTACTGGGATTAGTGCCCCTAACTTCTGTGTTGTTCAAGGATCAAGTGTATGTCAAAAAATCCCAGACATTATAAATTCCTAAATAACATCTGTATCCAGGGGTTTCAGATAAAGGACTGTGGACCTGCAATTATTTCATGAAATTGTTGGAAGGATTAAAAGCAATAATGTGTTAGGCTCCTGATATGTGAGAGGCAGAGTGACTAGCATGTGGTAGCCACTAAGTGATATTTGTTTTAAGAAAACAGGGTGTAGTCAGAATCGGAACTGAATATTAAGACCCGTAAGACCTTGGAAATGTGATTGCCCTCCCTCATCCTTGTTTCTGCATATAAAATACGGGTCTATCATGTTCTTCTTATTTTTGTGACTTATATGACACAATATAACATTTCGCATCCAATAAATAATAATCATTGATGCTAATCTCTTTCAATTGTACTGCCCAGTTATCAAAAAAAAGTAGATATGGTGGCTGACTGTTGAAAATGGAATAGTCAAAAATGAAATTTTGAATGGGGAGTAGAGGATTTTATCAGTTGCTTAAGTCGTACAAATAAAGTTTCATGCTGTTCTTATTGAGAATAAACGCTGTATTTTAACAGAGGCTCACCTTCCTGGTATGAGAATTAAATGAGAGACAAAGTACCCAGCCAGGGTATGGTATAGTAAGTGCACATTGAATGATCAGCTAGCATTGTGGAAAATAAAAACGAGATACAATATGCTCTCTTAGGCAAAATTGTCTTGGGTGAGAGAGATAATTCCCAGTTGCTGGGACTCTATCAGATCAGGGTGCATCAGTTGTGAATAATCTAAGCTTCATTGCTTTACCTTTTGTGGGGTTCTTTGGGATCATACACAAAAATAAACTGAAAGATATTGTGTATCATTATCATTACCTTGCATATTATGTATTTGAACTTTTAGATCCTACTTATCTTGCTTTGACATACTTGTGCTCTAAATACCAGCATTGTTATCAGTAGTTACTCAGTATTTCACTGGTCTCTTTGGTCTTAGTCCCCTGCTTCCTGGTGTACAAGGTCTATTTGTGAGCATTTCACAGTGGAACTGATATATATGTAAGGCTTATTTTGCTCAGTATACTTGTAATCAACAGTCTTGCATATTGTTCAGTCTCTCAGAATGAGTCTGGGGAGGGTCTTCCAACAGTCCAGAGAATAGTTTCTCTGTGAAGCTTTCCTTGGCCACCATCCATCCCCTGCCTCAGTTTACTTTTGAGGCAAAATT
Source organism: Herpailurus yagouaroundi (assembly GCF_014898765.1). Taxonomy (NCBI): domain Eukaryota; kingdom Metazoa; phylum Chordata; class Mammalia; order Carnivora; family Felidae; genus Herpailurus; species Herpailurus yagouaroundi. Next base: position 16,262,727 of record NW_024412423.1, on the reverse strand, counting down.
AAGCCTGCTGTCCTTTTATCTACTTGTCATGTATTCCATTCCTCTAGAATAGTTTTCTTCATCATGGTGTTGACTGCTGGCCTGTTTGTCAGTGAACCTGTGAAGAGCAGAGCTTTTTATCTGAAGCTGCCTTTGTGTTCCTTCTTCTCTACACAGTGCACAGTGCAAGACATGCTAGTTATGGGTCTGCACAAGCATTGGGCTTCCAAGTAGAAGAAATAGGATGAAACAAACTACAGACGTGGTAGAGGGCCTTGGATGCTCGTGCAGGCTTATTTATTATAGAGACTTTAAGACACAGTGAATGAAACGGAAGAGTAGAAGGTGAGACTGGGCCACTAGACTTGGACCTTAATATACAAAGTCTGGAATGCCAAGTCGAGAGGCTGCCCTCTGGTCAGCGGGCACTGTGGAGAGGGATCGCAAAGGACTACTGTACTTGAAAGTAATTCTCTAAGAGAGGTTACTCTGGAGTAGCAAACAAAAAGGAGTGGAGGGTGGAAAAACTGAGACAGAGACACCATTCAGAACTCATTGCATGTCAACTAGGTAATAGCAATGGGTATATTATGTTTGTGTGTTTTCACTGAGATTATGATTTATGTATGTGTAAAATGAGATAGCTAGTATTAATTTGGAAAGGAAAATTATGTAATATTGGGGAAAATGATAGTTATTGGACATTTAGTATGATAAGTGCTTGAGAGGAATTAATACAACTCAGAGATACCATTTTTTTTTAGCATGACATTACCAGATAAAGAAACTGAGGAACAAAGAGGCAAAGCATTTTGCCCAAATTCACCAGAAAATAAAGGGAGAAAGTACGGTTTGAACGCAAGTGATATAACCTCAAAACTCATGAACTTAACGAAAACTTGAAGTGAAACACAACACTGCCGAAGTCAATATATATTCCCACTCTGTAGAACTGTAGGGTGTCAGTGAATGATAAAAAGGTACATGGCGCCAATCTGACGAAAGACATGGCTTGCTATTTTTGTATTCTTTTGTCATCTGGCCTAGGGAAATGTATTTGGTATGTAAATTTCATATTATACCTCTGAATTCATATACCCAGAGATTATTTATGTGTGTGATTTTCTAAAATAGTTATTCAAGACTCATTATGCTTAAAACTAAATTGAGACTTCTGTTTCCAGCCAAGAGGGACTAGCAGGAACCTGATTAAGCCTCCTTCCTGAAAAGAACTAAAAAACAGAATAAAATATATTAAACAATGGTTTTCAAGATACTGGACATCAGATAACAAAATATGAGTAGTCCCCAAAAGAAGGACTTTGTTAGATTTCCACAGGTTGCTATTTCAGGGAGGTTGTTTTGTTTTTTGTTTTGTTTTGTTTTGGTATAGCCAGATAGACTTCTTAAATTGAGATGGGATTGAGCTTCTGGGAAGACCAAGATGGCTAGGGTTCCCAGGGCTAGAGAGAGGAGGGAAGAATGCTGTATACAGAACTCAGAAGATACTCTGGATATCTTCAGAGGGCCTCTCTCAGATTTTCATTAGAATACTGGTCAGCATATGCATATGAGGAATGTGCAGGAGGCTAGAGAAGGGAGTCACCCAAAACAATTAGGAAGAATGATACTGAGAGCGCACACCACCCCATAAATACTTTCTTTCCCTCAAACCAGAATGGAGGACCACAGACTCTATGAGACAATGGTTAGAGTACTTAGAACAGTTCCTTCTTCAGTAGTGGGGAATAATTAGCTATAGACTAAATGCCCTAGTCCTGCTGGATAAATCATAAAATCAACATCCAGGAGGTTCAAACATCCAAGAGCAAAGTTCAACAATATTTATAAGACTACAAAAATACTAAGCACTCAGTATGGTAAAATTCACATCTAATCAAATATTCTTCTTCAAACATTTTCTGTAAATAAGCAGTAGAGTATGGTCATAATGAGAAGTAATATCAATTTGCCAAAATCCATCCAGAACCTACATGGATGTTAGAATTTGCAGACTAGGAAATTAAAACGGCTATTATCAGGATTTTCCAGATGTGCATCAAGCTAGAGGAAAGATTCAAATGTGAGAGATGTGAAATCCAAATTGAATCTCTAGAGATGAAACATATTCTAGATGGAATTAATGGCAGGTTAGACATTGTAGATGTAAAGCTTAGTGAACATGAAGATGTAGCAATAGAAATTACTTAAAATGAAACACGGGAAAAAAAAGTTAAAAAAATGTAGGAGCACATCAGTGAGCTTTGTTAACAACTTCCACTGAACACATAGACATAATTGGAGTTATCACAGGAGTGATAGTAGAAAAAACATACTTGAAAAAATAATGTGCAGAAATTTTCCAAGTTTGATGAATTCTGTAAAGTGACAGAAGATCGATGAATCCCAAACAAAGAAACAATGAGAAAACTACCTCAAGGGATAACATAATGGAATTGCTGCTAACTACATAAACAGAGAAAATTGTATAAGCAGCTGGAGAGAAAAAAGACTTTTTTTTTTTTGGTACAAAGTTAAAAAAGATAAGGGTCACAAAAAATTTCTTCTCAGGAACAGTTTAAGTGAAAAGACACTGGAACAGCATACTTAAAGTATTGCAATTAAAAAAAAAAAAGTCTTTCTAGAATTCTTTATCCAGGAAAATATCTTTCAAAAACATGTCAAATAAAGCTTTTTAAAAAATGTTTATTTTTTTAGAGAGAGAGAGCACATGTGCCTGTGTGAATGCATGAGTGGGGAAGGAGCAGAGAGAGATGGAGACCCATAATCTGAAGTAGGCTCCAGGCTCTGAGCTGTTAGTAGAGTCCTTCCTACACAGAGCTTGTACCCACGGGCCATGAGATCATGAGCTGAGCAGATTTGGGATGCTCAACTGACTGAGCCACCCAGGCGCCCCAAGCTTTTTTTAAACAAATAAAAGATGAATTCACCACCAGCAGACCTGCACTTCAAGAGATGTTAAAGGCGGTCCTTCAGGCAGAAGAACAGTAATAACAGATTTAAATATGAATCCATGCAAAGGAAAGAAGAGCATCGAAAAGGTATCTGGGTAAATATGTAAGATTTTTTTCTTCGCATTTAGGATTCTAAGAAGAATTGGGTACTTAAACAGAAATAATTACAATTTTCTGTAGAGTTTATAGCCGATGTGGTAGTGAAATATATTAAAACAGCAATACGGAGGCTGGGAGGTTCTTACACTGTCAAGTAGCATAATGTTACTTGAAGACAGACTTTGGCAAATTAGAGATGTGTACTCTTAAGCCCTAAAGCAATCCCAAAAAATATAGAGTTGTAACTAATAAGTCAATAAAAGGTGATGAAATGGAACAAAAATATTCAAAGCAGCGAAATAAGATAAGGCAAATAAATGGACAATTAGAACACAATTGGAAAGTGATAGGGTTAAACCTGACCCTATCAGTAATTGTTTAAATGTGAATGGTCTCAACATCCATTTAAAAGGCAGAGATTGTTATCATAAAAAAACCAATTATGTGTTGCCTGTAAGAAATCTGTTTTAAATAGGAGATGCTAATAGATTAAAAGCAAAAGGATTAAAAAAGAAATATCTAGCTAATACTAATCAAAAGAAAGCTGGAGTGGCCTCCTATCAAAGTAGATTCCAGAGCAAAGAACATCTGGCATGAAGGTCATTTCATAATAAGAAATCACTAAAGGGGATATAACAATTCTGAATGTTCACACACTTCATAACATGGCTTCAAAATACATGAATTAAAAGCTGGTGAAACTGCAAAGAGGAATAGACTAAACCACAGTTATGGCTGGAGATTTCAGCACTTCTCAATAATTGAGAGAAGCAGCTAAAGTTAATAAAGATATAGAAGACTTGAATATCACTGTCAACATATGTGATGAGTTTAATGTTTATGGAATACTCTGTTACACAATAGCAGAGAATGTACATTCTTTTCAAGTGCATGTGGAACATGCAGCAAGATAGGTCATATTCTGAGTCATAAACCAGGTTTCAATAAATTACATGATGTGTGTTCTCATTCCAAAATGGAATTAAATCAGAATTCAATAACAGATTTCTGCAAAGTACTTTCAGTAATTGTGTAATTCATTTCTAACACCTATGGATCAAAGAAGAAATCAAAAGGGAAAATAGAAAGCATTTTGACTTGAATGAAAATAGAAACACAATGTATCAAAATTTGTGGAATGCCTGTAACAGTAATTAGTGGGAAATTTATAGCCGTAAGAACTACATTAAGAAAAGAAAGGTTTCAAATAAGTGAACTCAGCTTCTTCACTAAAAAGTTAGAAGCAGAAGAGCTAATTAAACCAAAAGTAAGCAGAAGAAAAAGAAATAATAAAGCCAAAGTGAAAATAAATAAAATACCAAACAGGAAAAGTAAGAAAATCACTGAATTTAAAAGCTAGCTCATTAAAAAGATCAACAACATATTGATAAGACTGTATCCACAATGATCAGAGAAAAGCAAAGACAGAAATGATCAGTATCAGGAATGTGAGAAGTGATATCACTGCAGATTTCATTGATATTAAGTGGGTAAAGGAGACAATATCATGAAAAACTTTAAGCCAATAAAAACAAAGTGGACAATTTCTTAAAGGACAAATCAGTAAAGCTCACTCAAAAAGAAAGAAATAACACAAATATCCCTATATTGATTAAAGGCATTGAATCTGTAAAAGTCTTCTCATCAAGAAAATTCCTGACCTAGGTGGCTTCATTGGTGAATTCTACCAGACATTTAAGGAGGGAATAATGCCAATTGTATGCAGGCTTTTCTAGAAAACTGAACAGGAGTTAAAGCTTCCCACCTCATTCTGTGAGGTTGAATTACCTTGATACCCAAACCAGAAAAAGACATTTCAGGAAAAGAATATAACATACAAATATTTCTCATAATGTAAAATTTCTCAGAATTTTAGCGATGTGTATCAACAGTACCTTGGAGGGTAATATAACAAATTGGGATTTATCCCAGGATATTAAAAAATAATCAGTGTAACTCACCATATGAACAGTTTTTTATTTTATTTTTTTTTATTTTTTTTTTCAACATTTATTTATTTTTGGGACAGAGAGAGACAGAGCACGAACTGGGGAGGGGCAGAGAGAGAGGGAGACACAGAACTGGAAACAGGCTCCAGGCTCTGAGCCATCAGCCCAGAGCCTGACGCGGGGCTCGAACTCATGGACCGCGAGATCGTGACCTGGCTGAAGTCGGACGCTTAACCTACTGTGCCACCCAGGCGCCCCATGAACAGTTTTTTAAAATCCTATGGTAATCTAAATGACTTCAGAGAAAAAAAAAAACCTTTTGACAAAATCTATTCCCCCAAACTGTCAACAAACTAGAAAAAATAAGAGAACTTCCTCAGTGTGATTAAAGGGCATTTCTAAAATGCCTGTAGCTGACCTTACACTTAATGATGAAAAGCCAAATTCTTTTACCCTAATATCAGGAACAAAGCAGGGAGAGTCATTCTTGCCGTCTCATTTGAACATTGTAGTATTTAGTTCTAGCAAGGGCAATAAGACAATAAAGATAAAAGTCATAGAGATTGGAAGGAAAAAAGTAAAAACTTATAGATGACATTACAGTCTATGTAGAAAACAAGTTTAGCAAGATTGCAGAACACAAGATCAATTTACATAAGTCAGCTGTACTTCTTTACCAGTGATCAACTGAAAATCCAATTTGAAAGCGATACCACGTGCAGTACCATTCATAAATAATGAAATTCTCAGGGCTAATTATGAGAAAAAAATGTATAAGATTTGTATACTGAAAACTATAGGACATTGCTAAGCAAAATTAATGGAGACATAAATAAATGGAAAGATATCCTTTGTACATGGATTGGAATACTCAGTATTGTGGGATGCTTCTTTTCCCCAAATTAATTTATTAGATTCAACACAGTTCTGATAAAAATGACAAGAGAATTTTGGAGAAATTGAGAGAGTGATTATAAAATTCATATGAAAATGCAAAGAACCTAGGAAAGTCAAAATACATTTGAGAAAGAACACAGGATTTCAAATTTATTATCAAGTTATAGTAATCAAGAAAGTTTGGATAAAGATAGACAAATGGAGAACCCCAAAACATACCCATAAATACGACAAAGTTGCAAAGGTAAGTTTTTGGAGTCTTTTTAATAAATAGTGCAGGAACAATTGGATATCCATATGCTGCAAACAAATTAACTTTTGATCCATACCTCCCACTAATTATAAAAACTAAGTAAAAATGAATCATAGAGCTAAATGTGAAACCTAAAGCAATAAAACCTCTAGAGGAAAACACAAGATCTTTATCAGTTTGGGTTAGGCACAAATCATTAACATACCACCAGAAGAATGACACCCCTCCCCCCCCAAAAAGAGAAATCAATGAATTGCATTTCATCAAAATTAAAAAACTCTAGTCTTTAAAGATATTGTTAAGAGAATACGAAGTCAAATCAAGTAGTAAAGATAATTTGTTAATCATATGTCTGATAAAGGACTTGGGTGTGGAATAATATATAAAGAATTCTCCAAACTCAATGGTAAGAAAACAAAGCACCCAATTAGAAAAATTGGCAAAGATTTGTGGAGACGCTTAATTGCAAGCAGAGATAAATGAATGGCAAATAAACACATAAAAATAAGTTTAACATCACAGTCATTAGGGAAACCAATTCTGGGGCACCTGGGTGGCTTAGTCAGTTAAGCATCCAACTTTGGCTCACCTCAGGATATCACGGTTGGTTGGTTCGAGCTCCATGTCAGGCTCTATGCTGACAGCTCAGAGCCTGGAGTCCGCTTCAGATTCTGTGTCTCTCTCTCTTTCTGCCCCTCCCCTGCTCACACTTTGTCACTTTCACAAGTAAGCATTAAAAAAAATTCAGTGTGATATTACTATCACTATGTTGGAACTTTCACATATTGCTGGTAAGAATGTAAATGGTACAACTACTTTGGAAACAGTTTGTCAGTTTCTTAAAAATGTAAACATATACCTATTATATGATGTAACTGTTCCAGTTATTTGCCCCCAGGTAAATGAAAGCATATATCCCTACAAAGACTTGAAGTCAAGGCTCATAACAATTTTATATGTAATAGCCCCCAAACTGGAAACAATCCAAATGTCTCTCAACAGGTGAATGGATAAGCAAGTTGTTGTATATTTATACAATGGGATACTTCTCATGTATAAAAAGTATTGAACTACTGATGCATGCAGTATTGATGAACTTCAAAATATTTATGGTAAATGAGCGAAAGCACACAAAAAGGTACATTCTGTCTGAATTTATTTATATATAATTCTAGATAATTCAGACTTTTGTGACAAGTAGCAGACCAGTGATTGACAAGGGATGGAGAGGTGTGTGGATGGACAAGACGGAAGAATTTCAAGGAAGCATTGGGCAATTTGGGGGGGGGGGGCGAGTGATGTATGATCATTATGTAGGTTGTAGTGATGATTTCATGGGTTCATACTATATATAAAAACATGTATACTTTAAATATTTGCAGGGTAGTGTTTATCAGTTGTACATCAGTAAAGCCATTTAAAGAATTGAGCAATTTCAAAGTTACTGTTCAAACCAATTTAACTTTAGATTTTTAGATTAATGCCTCTGGCCATGTATGCCTTTATCCACTTGTAGAAAAATGGCATGTGTATTAAAATCTAAATTTAACACCTTTTACAGAACTAGTTGGTGCTGAACACTAATATGCAAAATGAATAAACCCCAGTGCATAACTTCCTGAAAGAAGTAATTGATATGTAGTAGGTAAGGTGGGGGAGTCTTGGGGAATAGAAACTATATGTCTGAAAAAGTGTGTTGATATTGTAATAAATATAATCCAGTCACCTCTTCCCTGGGGAAGATGCTTTCTCCATCCTCTGCTAGCATTAAACTCATGCTCACTTGCAATTAGGGATACAGTGAGGACACTTCCTGAATCATTCTACTTCCATCTTTGGGGGAACTTTATTTGGGGACTCTGAGAAAGCAGTGTCAATAATTATTGTCTCCATAATCAGTGTAGATGTCTCAAGGAGCAAGTGGCCAAGGAGACAGGAGATATCCTTAGATAAATAGTAGGAGTACATTTTTATTCCTTTCAGTCATAGCAACCACATCCTCTCAAGGAGCTAAGAACTAAATTTATGTTGAACAAAGTTATCACAGCACATAGAGAAGTTTTGTTTTGTTTTTTGGCTTTTTTTTTTTTTTTGCCTGCCTATTTTTGTTCATTTGGAGATTTTGTCTTTGCAAAATTAGTGTGAAGTGTTTTTCAACATAAACTATTTTAGGGGCGCCTGGGTGGCGCAGTCGGTTAAGCGTCCGACTTCAGCCAGGTCACGATCTCGCGGTCCGGGAGTTCGAGCCCCGCGTCAGGCTCTGGGCTGATGGCTCAGAGCCTGGAGCCTGTTTCTGATTCTGTGTCTCCCTCTCTCTCTGTCCCTCCCCCGTTCATGCTGTCTCTCTCTGTCCCAAAAATAAATAAACGTTGAAAAAAAAATTAAAAAAAAAAACATAAACTATTTTAAACTCACTTAAACATTGTACCAATCTCCCTTCAATATTGTTACTATTTTGGCTTAAAACTTTAAAACCGGATTAATATACTTGGACCATCATTTCTTGATTTATTAACATTATACAGTTTCTGTTATCTCTCCACCATAAGGGGAGTATGTATATGTTGTATCCTTATTATTATTATTTTACCACACCTGTTGGTTGACTGGATTTTGTCATCAGAGCTTTTTCTAGGAAATGTTCATGAGTGCTTTCTCATTGTGTACATTGTCAACCTTGCCTTACACTTAAACTCTGACATAAGTAGATATATATTGGGGACTTCTACTTTTCCCTTCTTATTTTTATAGATATCTAGTTATTTTCTGTCACTGAGTGTGCTATGAAGAAGTCTGAATCTAGCCTGATTTTTTTTTCTCCTTGCTAATTTATTTGATGTTTTTTTCCCCAGATACTTGAACAATTTGTACTGTGTGATTATGTATATCATTTATTCTGTGTGGACTTTAGTGAAAGTGGTGTGATCATTTGAGCTGGACTCAAAGTGCCTTCCGTTAATTTGAAGGAAATTTTCTTGTATTATATCTTTGGATAGTTCTGCTACTTGGATAGGTTCACTACTTCAAGTGTATTAATTTTTTTTATTAGACTTTTGAGCTGTTTGTTCTTTAATTGGTTCTATAGTCATAATTCTTTTCTATCTGTGTCTCTTCTGTTTTTCTTTTTTAAATTAATTTAGTGTTTTTATAATTGAGTGAGATGTTTTTATTTTGTCTTTAGGTTTTTAACTTCTTTAGCTAAGTTTTCCTTTTATTGGGTATTTCTGTTTCATCTAATAGCCTTTTTATTACTTATATAGCTCTTGACAGATTGTTCTTTAGTTCCGAGACATCATGCAATTATCTTGTTTCCTTGACTATACTTTTTTTCTTGTAAAGGAGTATTGTTGTTTTTTAATATGTTTTGTACCATATATAAATCATTATAGTATGTTATATAGTTCCTGACCCATTTCTTCTTGTCTCCTGCTTGCTAATTTAAATGGGTAGCTCTGTCCAAAACTTCTATTTGCACTAACTTGGTGTAGGTGAATTTTCCTTTTCTCCCTTCCCAAATTACCTGAATTGTCTTCCTGTTTCTGTTTGAGAGCTTCTGTTTGAGAGCCAAGGATTTCAGGTGCTTTATGTTCTGAGCCCAAAAAAGGGTAGGAAGACTTGAGCTGGGATTTGGACATCTTTTGATTAAAGAGTCTGAGCTTTGAATGTTCTCAGGTTCTTCTTTGCATGTATTGTTCAGGATCACTCCATCTGGTCATGGCAGTGTTCTCTTTTCAAAGAGGAGAATCCTGAAATTTAAAGTATTTCTCCCACTTCAGCTGAAGTCCACAGTGCCTGCCCCTTTGCTTTCAGAGAATCACGCTTGGCATTGAATTTCCTCATTTGCCCCATCATTGTCCAGCAGCGGTCTCCTCCACCCCATAATGACAGGCGTTGGCTCAGCCTCTTGCTGTCTAAGAATGTTTTTTCCTTATGTTCTTTCTGCCTCCTCTTCTCCTGTTGCATGCTGGGGATAACTGACTCTGTGTGGTAAGGATCAACCTGTCTTCACTGTCTGGTATTTTCCCATCTGGTAGAGATCACCACCTCTGGTCCTCTCTGTTTTTCTGCTTTCTGATGAGTTGCTCTGTTGCCAGGTAGGGACGTTTATTCTTCATGTTTTCCCTGATTTCTCCATAAGCTGAACTCTCACTCAGTTTTCCGGGGGAAATCAATGACACTTCTCAGGATTTTAATGAATCATTCTCATTCCATGTGTGATGTGAGGGAAAAAGGGGTATGACCTTCTGTTTCATTCCTTGGCTGCTACTTTCAAATGCATTGCAGGATTTTGTGCTTGTATCCTATTTGGAGGGTCTGAGACTAATATTTTTTTGTTAGCTTTTACCTTTTTTTGTTGTTGTTTATCTTATATTTGCTGTGCCTGTTTATGTTGGCTGTGGGAAGGGGAGATTCTGTGGTATGGTTTCAGTCTCCAGTGTTTTCTAGGAAGTTGATACCACATTTAAATGTTTTTGACCTGAAATTATCTCAAGCCACACAGAAAGCCAGGTGTAGGGTCTTCTAATAGAAGATGATATAGTTTGGGATGTTGCAGTTATCATTTACAAGTAATATTGTGGTAGTTTATTTAGTGCATATTACTAAACCAGGAAACACGAGGTCTATGAGTGTCTCATTTCTGTGGATTAAAGACTATGGTTCCCATGACCATACTTAATGTCATGGTTTAATGCATGCAAAATTCTTCCATATGGGCAGTGCTGAATGTTTGTGAATTCTTCATCTGATTTGGAAATAGCATACAAGGCACATTCCAAATCTTGAGCAAGATCATTTTCATCTTAAAAAAAAAAAAAGGGAATTATGTTTTGAATGTAACAGAGAGACTTTAATTAGAATTTAACAGATTAACTGTGTAATGTTCTTCAGTCAATTCATTTCTTGATTGAAAAATGACATTGGGTTAGATCAGTGTTTACTTATTTTTCTAAGTCATAGAAATCACCTTTTTTTTTTTTAATCAAAAATACTTCTCTGCTTTTCCTGTGGAGACTCAGATTTATTGCTCCGAATTCAAAGACTTTCACCATAGTTGCATATTATCACCAGGGAGCTTTTAAAAATCCTAACATGGAGACTTCACCTGAGATCAGTTTGTAAGAATCTTTGGAGCAGTAGGACCCATGCCCAAGCATCAGCTTTTTTTAAAGTCCCCACAAAAATTCCACTGTAACATGAATTTTGTGAAACACTAGTTTATCATGAAGTCCTTACAAAATATCCTGGACTTTTTTATAGTTAGACAAATCTGAGGAATCATTTCTTAAAGTATCTTCAAAATTTTATCCATTAATTCAGTTGTTACCTTTAGAGCCCTAAATGAAGCCATTCTGGATAAAATTTACTACTGGATTCTTTTGAACAGATTTATAATGTATTAAAATTCCATTATTAGAGTAGGCTTTGCTTCCCTCTGATGTGGCAAAATTGGATTTGAAAATAGTCAACTTTATCTTAAGTTTTTCTCCATGTCACATATTTTTAAATTCTGGTGACCTCAGTAAGAAGTGTACATTCCCTACCGTGGGCAAAACTGAACCAACAATGTTTAGAATGGCTTTAAATCTTGGCTTGGTTACTATATGGAAAATTAAGTAATAATCCAAATATTCTCTTAAAATCCTATGTAGAAAACTGAACTTTTATTTAGTTTTTTTTTTTTTAAAGACAAATTTCACTTGTTTGAAGCACCCGTATGACATCACATCTTGCTAAAATTAAACCCTATAGCTTAGTCAATGATAACATTATAGTTTTGTAGATTATCATGCGATTATTCTAGTGTGGATTACAGTGAAATGTAGACAGAGGTATACCATTACATATTTTTCATATAGTACTTTTTATATAATACTTTATAAACTTCCTCTTTTTAGAATAATTACTAGCATCCATAAGTATTCATTTCTCACTACACAACTAGGTATCTCTTGTTGCTTATAACTCTGCAGAACTAAGTAAGTGTAGTTTCTCTGCATCTGAGTGAGAGCCAGAAGGATTCCATGTCTTTCTTTTAATTATTTCAGGAGTGATTTGTGAAGTAGGTGGTATCTGAAAAGCTGTTTGATAAACAGACAGTTTGGAGGGCTTTGCCAGAGCCAGCGAATACTGAACAGCATTTTTCAGGCACATGGCCCTTCAGGAAAAAACCTTGAGCCAGAACCAAAACAGATGAAAGAGCCGCTGAGCAGAGAGTGCCAAAGGAGATGAGGAAGGTACGCTGGGGAGTCCCAGTGGAAAGTATTATATGCATTAATTAAACCCAGAACTCTGTGGGGAGATGTTTAAAGGCTTTTCTGCTTATTAGTTAAGTATGATCAGGAGTATATATGTGAGTTTGCAGAAGATCTGGCGAGACCTTCCAGTACCTTCCCCGTTCCCATGGGGCCAGACAGGAACCACTTTGATGTGGTCATCCTCAGATTCAGATTCGTGTGGGCCTCTTCCTGGAATTCCAAGGGGGAGGTACATGTGCTGTGCCCTCTGAATTTCCTTTAACGTATCTAACATGCTGTCTCCACTCTGGGCTTCTTATGTGGGTCCCTCCTGCCTCCGTCCGATTTTCACAGTACTCTTAAGGATGAAGGGATCAGACTTTGCTTTTGCTTTTCCTTTCTAACAGAACTCTCTTAAGTCTTACTGTCTTCCTCTGGATGCCTTCTCTGTGGCCAGCTTGGTGCCTGATAAGTGCTAGAAAGGGAGAGATTGACCTAAGGATAAGGAATTCTGAGTTATTTCACAGAGTGTATATACTGTAACATATGTAAAGAATTTGGTACCTTGCTTGGTACAAATGCCTAAGAAATATTTTGTAGGATTTAATTACTAGAATTATGAAATGAATGCATCCAGTCACTGAACTCAAACCTGTTTGGAGATTTTTGTGTTGTTTATTTCAAATATTACAGCACAGAGGATCTGGCAGTATTAGCTCTGCCCCTACCCTTAGCTCAGTGATACGACTGTGATCTAGAAAACATGCCTCTTTTTCTTGAGACACTTAACTTTGCAATTCTAGATGTAGAATTCTAGATGACTGTATTGTGGATTACCCCACCCAGGGACTACAGCCGCCCTGGGCTAGTACAGAGTGGTTCTGAATGGTTCAGTCTATCTTCACGCCCATTAGGATGACAGTAAAGCAAAACCTGAAATAAAGGAATTACTTAACCAATTAAGCACAGTAGGTAGTGATTCAGGGCATTTCTGAGAACTTTGAAGTGGACTCTAGGACCGTATACTTTAGTTTTCATTCATCTGAGGCTAGATTTATGGTGGTTACCAAACTGGGTCTCTGAAATACAGCTCACGGTTCATAGTGGCCTAAGGAAATTTGGCTCACAAGTCTTTCAGGATTTGGGATTTCTTGGGTGTGATCATCCACAGCACGTTCATATGTGTCACATGTTAAATTCTCTTAAGCCTAGTATTTGGCATTCTAGGTGCTGACATCCCACTGCCCTAGGAATCTTGGCTCTCAGGCTTACAATCACTCAAAGCCAGGAACCTCCTTCCCCACCTTATTTATATTTATTGAGGCATTTAGGAAAGGGTATCCCACAGTGTCCTAAAATGATTGTTTCATTTACTCTTTTTCTTCTCTCTTTCATAATATATCCTTTTTATTTATTTGCATGTCCTTTTGTTTCTTTCAACAGTGTTTTGTAGTTTTCAGGGCATAAACTTTACATTTCTTATGTTAAATTTGTTCTTAGGTATTTTTAATGCTATTGCAAATGGAATTGTTTTGTTTCATTTTTAAATGGTTTTTTGCTAGTGTATAGAAATAAAATTGACTTTTTTTGTGTGTATAGATCTTATGTCCTGCAACTTTGCAGGAGTTATTAATTCTAGTGTTTTTTAGTGGACAATTTAGGATTTTATATTTTTGTAAGATCATGTCATGTGCAAATAGTTTTCTTTCTTTTCAATATTTCAATAATCAGTTCTCTCAATTATGCCTTTCATTTCCTCCACAGCAGTGTCAAATAAAGCTGTTAAGAGTAGACATTCTTGTCATATTCCTGATTTTTTTTTTAAGATTATTTATTTTTGAGAGAAAGAGAGAGAGCACAAGTGGGGGAGAAGCAGAGAAAGAGGAGACAAAGAGTCCCAAGCAGACTCCCCACTGTCAGTGCAGCACCTGCCGAAGGGCTTGAACTCACGAACTGCGAGATCATGACCTGAGCTGAAGTCACAAGTCAGATGCTTAACTGACTGAGCCACCCAGGCACCCCAGTCGTATTCCTGATATTAAGGGCACCCAACCTTTCACAATTAAGTATGGTGTAACTGGTTTTTTGTTTGTTTGTTTAGTTTTTTGTTTATTTTTTTCCGGTGGCCTTTATCTTTACTTTTTATTATAAAAGGATGAGGAAAAATTCCCTTCCATTCCTAGTGGTTAAAGTGTTTTTACCATGAAAGAGTGTTGGATTTTTGTCAAATGCTTTTTCTGTCTTAGATGATAAGGTTATTTCTATTGTTTATTTCATTGATGGTGGTGTATTACAGTGATTGATTTCCATATGTTGAACCAACCGTGCCTTCCTTGTGTAAATTTCACTTGGTCATAGCATGCAGTCCTTTTTATATGTTGCTAAACTCAGCTGGTATTTTTTAATTGAGGGTTTTTGTGTTTCTATTCAGAAAGGATATTGGTCTGCGGTTGCCTTTTTCTTGTGATGTCTTTATTTGGTTTTGGTATCAGTAATAGTGGCCTCACAGAATAAGTTAAAAAGTGTTCCTACCTCTTAGGATTTTTGATAGAGTTTGTGGAAAATTGGCATTAATACTTAAATGTTTGGTAGAATTCACCAGTGAAGCCTGGGCCTGGGCTTTTCTTTATGCATAGTTTTTTGATTACTAAGTCAACCCCTTTACCTGTTACAGGTCCAGTCAGACTTTCTAATTATTCTAGAGTAACTTTTGGCAGTTTGTGTATCTCAAGAAATTTTTCTATTTCATATATTTCATTTGTTGGCACACTGTTGTTCAGACTCCTACTATTACTTTATAAGCGTTTTTTGTTTTGTTTTTTCTTTGTAGTATCAATTGTAATTCCCCCTTTTTAATTCTTTTTTTTTTTTAATTTTTTTTTCAACGTTTATTTATTTTTGGGACAGAGAGAGACAGAGCATGAACGGGGGAGGGGCAGAGAGAGAGGGAGACACAGAATCGGAAACAGGCTCCAGGCTCCGAGCCATCAGCCCAGAGCCCGACGCGGGGCTCGAACTCACGGACCGCGAGATCGCGACCTGGCCGAAGTTGGACACTCAACTGACTGCGCCACCCAGGCGCCCCCCCCCCCTTTTTAATTCTTGATGTTATTAACTTGAATCTTTTCTTTTCTTGGTCAGCCTCGCTAAAAGCTTGGCAATCTTATCTTTTCAAAGAACCAACTGTTGGTTTCATTGATTTTCTCTCTTAGTTTTCTCTTTTGTATTACATTAATGTGTGCTCTGATCTTTCTTTATTCTTTCCTTTTTTTTTTTTTTTTTTTTTTTTTT
>NW_024412423.1:16232419-16246948 GCF_014898765.1 Herpailurus yagouaroundi | reverse complement strand
TTTTTTTTTTTTTTTTTTTTTTTTTGCTTGCTTTAGGTTTAATTTATGCTTCTTTTTCCAGTGTCTTAAGGCCTCCTGACCTCAACTGTTTCTTGTAAGTAGTTAGCTATAAATGTCTTGTGGGTTCCCTTAAATACAAGGAATTGTTTTTCTCCTGCTGATTTTAAGATTTTCTCTTTAAGGTTTTTACTGTGGATCTCTTTGTAGTTATACTACTAGGAGTTTGTTAAACTTCTCATAGGTATGGGTTAATAGTTTTCATCAAGGACAGAAAGTTTCTGCTATTAATTCTTTTAATATTGTTTTTCTGGTCTTTTCTCTCCTTTTCTGTTGGTACTTCCTTTATACCTATATTGGTGTGTTTCATGGTGTCACACATTTCTCTGAGGCTCTCTTCACTTTTCTTCATTCTTTTTTTTCCCGTCTACTCTTCAAATTATGTGGTTTCTATTGATCTCTCACCAAGTTCACAGGTTGTTCCTTTTGCCACTTCAAATCTATTCTTCCTCCCATCTAGAGAATGTTTCATTTCAGTTATTATAATCTCTAACTCTAGGTTTTCTCTTTGATTCTCTTTGATAATTTTTTGTTGATACTCTCTCTTCAGTGAGACATTATCCTCATACCTTGCTTTGCTTTGGGATTTCCTTTTGGTTTTTGGAACATGTTTATAATGCTGTCTACAGTCTTTGTAAAGCCTGACATCTGAATCCTCTCATGCCATTTCTGTTGCTTGCTTTTTGTTCCCTCTGGATATCATTGATTATGCTTTCCTGTGTCTTTCCAGGTCTTGAATATTTTGTTGAAAACTGGACATTTAACAGAATATACTGTCCCAGCTCTTGATATGTGCCCCCCAGGGGCTTGATGTTATTGTTTCCTTGCTTATTCAGTGACTTGTCTGAGTTCCCATAGCGAGGCCTGTTGCCCCTCTGATGTGAAGCCTCTGACATTGCTCCTCAGAGGGCACAGTCATAGGCGCATGCAGACTCAGCCCCAGAGTGACAGTGCTGTAAGTGACCCTTACAGTGCTGTAAACTGGGCTCCTTTTGACTGTCCTTCGTCTCTCAAGCTGTCAGCTTTTGTTGGCCTCACTCCAACTGTTTGGCTCCAGTAATTGCCTACTGATTGCTTTTTTTTTTTTTTTTTTTTTTTTTTTAAGCAGTGCCCTGGGGCATATGTTGCTCGACAATCCAGTCCAATTAAATTTAGGCCAATTTCCAGGAGTAGGTTTTGAGGTTCATTTTTTTAAAAATTTTTTAATGTGTTTCTGTTTTTTTTTTTTTTTTTTTTTGTGGTTGTGGTTGTTTGTTTTGTTTTTGAGAGACAGAGAGAGAACGAGAACACAAGCTGGGTAGGGGCAGAGACAGAGGAAGACAGAATCCAAAGCAGGCTCCAGCCTGAGCTGTCAGCACAGAGCCTGATGCGGGGCTTGAGCTCACAAACTGCAAGATCATGACCTGAGCTGAAGTCAGACGCTTAATTGACGGAGTCAGCCAGGCACCCCAAGGTTCATTTTTTAAGCTTTCTTCTGACTCCAGGAGGACTCTTAAATTGTCTCTCATTCAGGTTCCTTCTGATAAATTAGCTGGCCTGTGGTTTAGTGTATTCCCCTCCTGGAGCTACCCTTCCTGCTCTTAAGTTGCATACTATTCAAATCTCTGTTGTTTTCAACAGAGGTTTGAACTTACCCACTTTATCTTTTCTAAATAAGGTCAGTTCTTTTGAAGAGAGTTTCAGATCTGTCTGTTCTTATGGCCTCTCTCTCTCTCTGGACAAAATCTCTGAGCCACTGCTCTGGATTGGAGGTGGGGACGGTGGTCTGTCAGGGAGTGACATCTTATTTTATGAGTAGGATGCTGTGTGGGCTTCATAGCCTCCGATATGTTCACCTTGCCTCTCCTGGCATGGAGCTTCTCACCTCTCAGTATACAGGGGCAGTGGTAATAAAGGGCCCAGTATTCTTTGCCTCCTGCACCTGGGTTAGAGTTTCCATCTCATGAGTGCAGTTGGGTAAAGAAAGGGGCTCCCCAGCCTGTCTGCCACACTATCTTGGAATTTAGCCTCTGCAACACGAAGCTGAGGGCTGTGATACTGGCAGCCTGTGCTGTCTGGAGAGATCCTGCAGCTCTTGACTGAGAGCTGAATGGGAGAGGGAGCCCCATTTGATTGACCATGTCTGCCTGTATTGGAGCTTGCATTCTACTCAACTGAGGCTTTGGGAAAGAGGAAGCAAGGTATGGCTCCGATGACACACACCCTTGCTCTTCTCTGCAAGACGAATGGGTTTTCTTGGATAACTTGTCTTTGTGTGCTGTATGCCCTTAGGGCAATATTCAGAGACTTAAAATACTCGGTTTTGAATATATCTTGTAACATTGTGGTTGTTTGCCTGGAGACCAGGTTAGTAGAGCTCTTCACGCTGCCATTTTCTTCCCTGTGTTCTGTGTACAAAAATTTGTCCTGTTAATATTTTATATTCTGATTCATCCGCGTTCTTCCTTTATGACCCAGTGTTAAAGAAAGCATCTCTTTGTCCATCAAATATTGTTATTCCCTCTCTGATTGTTCCCTTGGGCCGTTTCTCCCTTAGCTGTGTCACTTCATCCCTCGGTTTTACTTTCCACCCGTTCCTCTGAGATCTCTGTCTTCAGCTTATACTGTGCGTCTCAGACCGTATTTGCTATTGTGTGCTCAGCAGAATTGTTTACCCCACAGGTGTGACATGTCTTTCACTGAAGCGGAGGCCCTTTCTCAGAACTCTGCTTTTGTCTCCATCTTCCTTTATGTCAGATAAAGTCGTCAGCATTCACCCCATCATCTAAGCTAAAAACCTCAGTGAGGTTTCCTGATACCTTATCACTCCACCTCCACCCAGATCTGTCACTGAGTCCTGTCCACTCCACCCTTGAAATGTCACTGCATGCCACTCTGGAAAACAGTGTGGAGGTTCCTCAAAAAATTAAAAATAGAATTACTCAGCGACCCAGCAGTAGCACCAGTAGGAATTTATCCAAGGGATACAGGAATGCTGCTTTATAGGGGCACATGCACCCCAGTGTTTAACAGTAGCATTACCAACAATAGCCAAATTATGGAAAGAGCCTAAATGTCCATCAACTGATGAATGAATAAAGAAGATGTGGTTTATACATACAACAGAATACTACTTGGCATTGAGAAAGAGTGAAGTCATGCGGTTTGCAGCAACGTGGATGGAACTGGAAGGTATTATGCTGAGTAAAATAAGTCAGGCAGAGAAGGACAGATACCACATGTGCTCACTCATATGTGGATCTTGGGAAACTGAACAGAAGACCATTGGGGAAGGGAAGGGGGAAAAAAGTAGAAACAGAGAGGAAGGGAGGCAAACCATAAAAGACTCTCAAATACAGAGAACAAACTGAGGGTGGATGGTGGGGCTGGTGGGTAAGGGAGAGGGGAAAATGGGTGATGGGCATTGAGGAGGGCGCTTGTTGGGATGAGCACTGGGTGTTATGTATAAGCGATGAACATGGGAATCTACACTAAAAACCAAGAGCACGCTTTACACACTGTATGTTAGCCAATTTGACAATAAATTATATTAGAATAAATAAATAGGCAGAAAAAAAAAAAGAAATGTCACTCCAAATAAACACCCTTCTCTTCAGTATAATGCCACTGCTTTAGTTCAGGCCCCTTTCTCTTTCCTGGTCCTTTTCAACAGCCACCTTTATTTCAGTATCCTACAGTTTTCAGAGTTTATTTTCTTCTTCATCCTTTCCAGTTAAGGAATTTTCTAAGATACTCACGTAACCAAAAATTTTCATTGGCTTCCTCTTAGTATGTGGTAAAATTCCCATTTCTTAACTTGACATGGAAGGCCCTTTCTGTGTGATTGCACACCATTAGGTGTGATTGCACGTCTGAACCTTAGATTGTAGGAGGATCATACTCTCTGGCGAGTTGTGAAACGGCCCTGACATGGTGCATGGCCAGTGCGTCTCCAGTGCCTAAAACCTATCGAGTGCTCAGAAGTTGTTAGCAGTTACTATCACTATTGCCCTTTTGCCTTCATGTTGATCATTTCCTCCCCCTTCCTCTCCCCAGCACACACCCTACTCCTCCAGCATGGAGTGACTTTCTCTTCCAAAGATGCCTTCTGTTTTCACCCTGTGTCTTTGTATTACTGCTCTTCTGCCTGGATTTCCCACTACAGTGCTTCACGACTAGAACCAGTCATCCCACTTCATTTTCCCATTGTGCTTACTGTATACACATCTGACGTTCGCCATTTCTGTATTTATCAGAGTGTTTGCCTTCACAGACTATAAGCATGTCAGGGCCAGTCCTCGTGTTTTATTTGTCTTAGTATCCTCAGATCTCTAGTAATTAAGATGGTGAGGGGTGCCTGGGTGACTTAGTTAAGGGTCTGGCTCTTGATTTCGGTTTAGGTCATGGTCGCAGGCTTGTGAGATCAAGCCCTGCACTGGGCTCCACCCTGAACATGGAGCCTGTTTAAGATTCTCTCTCTCTCTCCCTCTAACCCTCCCCTGCTTGTGTTTGTTCTCTCTCTCTCTCTCTCTTCCTCAAAAAAATAAAAACTAAATAAAATGGTGAAATCCATGTACTACTCAGTTGGGGAAAATGTTTGTTTAATGTAAACTGATTTTTATTTTTTTTTTTTGTATTCTTTTTCATTGTAGTACCTTACACTGGACCTTGTACGTTTTTACACTTCACTTTTATTTCAAAATGAAGTTCTGTCCAAACTACCTGTTTTTCTTATATACCAGTAGATAAATATTTATATATTTTAATGCAACCTTAGCCTTCTTTATTAAATATGGACTGAATGTCATGGAACTTCTTGCACGTAGCTATGTGACTAGATGTTCATATAGGACAGGCGTGATGTATTCCACAGGTCTCCTTGAATGCATTTATTACCTACATGGCTGATCTTTTTGACCTTTAGAAATAAGCAGCTCTTGGGCAATGAAAGAGGAAATGGTTCTTGGCTGAGTAAAAGTGTTTCCCCCTTTTAAATGAGGACATTTCAGGTTATGGTGGATGATAAAACTGTATTTAAGAAAAAGCAAGAGGACTCCTGGCAGAAACAAAATCAAATGAACTCATGTTAAGATTATTTTCACTAAATAATTGCAGTTTGGGTGAGCATTTCTAATTTTGAAAAAATGAGCGGGAAGGCAAATGCCCTGTCATTTAGGCATGAATCTCAAACCCTTTGACTGATATTAGTGGGAGAGAAACTTTATGCAAGTTATAAAATAGTAACTTCATAAAATTGGTAGGTCAGAGATCAAACTCAAAAGATGATCATGCCATTATGGTAAGGGGTGTGATACAGTGGCTCAAAAAAAGGATTTTTTTTTTTTAACTTGCATTGGAGGTGCCCCGGGCGGCTCAGTTGGTTAAGCATCAGACTCTTGATTTCCCGTCTCGTCATGATCTCAAGGCAGAGAGATCAAGCCCCACTTTTTTCTCCAAGCCAGGTGTGGTTGAGATTCTTTCTCTCTCTTTCTCTCTCTCTGTCTCTCTGCTCCTCCCCCACTTGTGTGTGCATGCACTCTCTCTTTCCCTTGCTCTCAAAAAACAAACAAACTCCCGTGAATTCCCTCAGTAGAATTTAAATATTAGAATAATCTTGGTTCAGGTTGAGAAAAAACTGACCAGCATTCAGAAGTGGCTTTTTCACCTTTAAAGTTGGTGGCAGGAGTGGCTGGGGTGGCTCAGTCAGTTAAGAGTCCGAGTTCAGCTCCCTATCTCACCCTATCTCACCCTATGGGTATGAGCCCGGCATTGGGCTCATAGTGCAGAACTTGTTTGGCATTCTCTCTCTCCTTTTCTCTGTGCCCCTCCCCCGTGTGTGTGTGTACTCTCTCTCAAAATAAATAAGTAAACAAACATTCTTTAAAATGCAGGAATATTAATAAATAGTAATACTTAGTAAGAATATTGTCTAAGACAACAGTAAGAATATTATCTATGAAATGCCATTAGGCTTGTAGCTTGTATTGGGCTATGGTAGCATTAATAACATAGTAGCCCTGGAAGTTTTCACTTGTTCTAGTTCCTTTATGGACAAAATGTGATTATTCCCTAAGCCCTGTTACCACCTGATCTTGCAAGGAAGCATGCCAGCAGTGTTCTTGCCAATAACCTGCCTTTGTTCTCAGTAAATCACAGTTATCTCCGTTTGTATTAATGCCTCTGCATATCTTACAATGTCTTAAGAACATTTGGTTGCACTGCAGAACAATAAATGTTTTCTCAAAAAATTCCAGTTATGCTTTAGAAAATAAATAGCTTGCTGTCGTTTTCAAAAGATTTAAACGTGTAAAAGACAGTTTTAAAACTAGTACAGACTGTGTTTATGTAAGCTATCTTAATTGCAACTAAAAGTTTTTGCTCCTTGTCTTTTTAACTCGAAATTGACAGCATGAGTTTCTCTCTGTTAAACTCATTTATCATCTACTCTGAATATAAGGTGTAATCCTCATCAGTTACATAATCCATTACTCCATTAAGTAGAAAAATTGCTATTGTTTCTATATTTGTTACTGCTAATACTAAATTGTATACCTGGACCTAAATTGGTGAAGTTAGAGATGAAGTGTGTCCCTGGGTACATCAACCCAGGTGATTGTACATGTATTACTGTCTATACTTACTGTCTCAGCCTAGGCATTGATATTTCTACTCAAGTAGAACATCAAGTAGTACATAAAGTATTTCCAAGTATGAAGGAGTAAACTCTTGTTTTTCAGTTTCTGTTTGAATAGGTTATGGAATTTTAAGAAATGGGTGGAGATTTTTATTCTTCTGCTTTGGTTCTTTTTGCATTTGCTGTGGTTTCCATGATTCATCCTAGGAGTGTTGATTTTGCCTTCAGTAATGCCAGTGCATTCCCATGACCAACAGTTACTTTTTCATAAGCCTTTCTCACCATACGTATGGCTTACATACATTGAAATAAAGTTGATATGAAATTGGTCAGTTTTCCTTCCTAATGTTTTATCTGGGTATGGCTCTAATGCCATATCATCCCCATAATAAAATTACTTTTTTATAATGATTTTTTGACAATAAAATAATGCATGTTCCTTGTACAATACTCAGAAAATGCTGATCATAAAAAGTTATTGGAGTCATGTTTAAATTATGTTATGATAATCAGCTATCTTATACTTAGAACCAATGTCACTAAATTGGTATAAGGACGCTAATACATGATGGCCTTGAGATTAGAAAACAGACCTGTGCGACTCCCAAGCCTGCTCTTATGTACTGTACCACTGTTTTATACTGTGTTATTCTGCATATCATGCATTATAACTTAGCGCACATGCACGCACATACAAACACACACACACACACACACACACCACACCCCTCTGTCTTTCTCTCACTTTTTACACTGCTGTATTGCTTTGAACATAGTTCCTGACCTCTAAGAACCTGTTTCTTCCTGTGTGCATTGAGTATAATAATTGCATCCACCTCACTATAAGAAGTAAATAAAGAAGTATTCACAAAGCAGTTAGAGAAGTGCCTGATGCATGTTGAGTACTTTGTAGTTATTTCTAATACTTTTATTATTATAAAGAAGAAATATTTTCCTTTTAAAATCTTTTCCTTTCCCTTTTAAAATAAATCTTTTCCTTTTCATTCGTGATTACATGGCATGGATAACAAACAGGTTTATTAGAAAGCGAGGGTTTTTAGCTTCATTATGGTGTAGAGGCATGCATTGATTAAACATTTCTTAAATAGAATAGAAAGAAAAAAATGTTACAAATGAGAGGTATGAAAATAAGAGGTGAAAGACACAGAAAAGAGAAAAAAAAAATGAAACCAGAAGAAAATATAGCTAAATGATTTCTGTAAGAACAAATATTCCAAAGAAAATGTGATCAGAGGTTTTGTAGGCTCTCTCAATTTTTCTTAATGAGTAGGAATCTAAGCTACGTTGCCGTAGTTATGATTGCTGTTGTTGACTCTGATCTAGCATGATTGTATGGAAATACTCATCTTTACTACACTTAGCCTAAAGTTTGCTTTGTAGCACTGGCATTTTGCCTTGTTTGAAGGTAGATCTTGAAATGTTACTGAGCCGAGCCCTCAGACACGTGAACCTACACCATAAAACCTATGATAGACTGCCGCTCACCAACAATCCATGGTTGATATACAGTCATTGGCAGAGGATGGCAACTGACAAAGATTGTTAGTGCAGCAACCATTTTTACCTTATACCTTGGCTGTTGAACGAGAAGATTTAGAACTCCAGTGAATGCCAACTCTTAATTCATTTTTGTAAGAGATTCTTGAGTCTGGGTTTATTGAAGCATGAACTCCTAAGGTTTTATCCTGGCAACACAAGATATGTGGAAAATGAAATAGTCATAAATATGACTGAAACATTTATTAAATTGCCAGTAGGAAAGTAAGGACTTTAGCTTAATATATGTGCTCTTTACAATTTCAATAAAATGTCATCCTTATAACTTTTATGACCTTTTGTCTGTGGAGTAAATTTAAGTCTACACCCTGTTTACATGAATTGTGTGTGAGTTTATCTGAAATCCTTTTTTTTTTTAATGACAAATATGAAATCCCCTGTAACTAATGTGGTCTAAATGGAAGCATTTGTGTCCCAGATGTAAAATACTTAGTTTGTGTGTCATAAGACGTTCAGATTTAGAACTTTTATATGTGTTTTGAGAAATTACTGTGCATTTTAACTCTTTGTCATCACTGGAATTTCTTGCACAAGCATGTTAACTGTGTGTCAAAATTTGTAAAGTATGGAAGTGAAACATTTATTCCTTCGACAAATATTTACTAAGAAGATATCATCTGCTGGTTGCTCTGTGAGTACTAGGGAAACCACTATAACTGAGGCATTTGAAATCTGCTTTGTATGGTGTTCATAATCTGTTCAGGAAAATTTAAAACAAAGAAACAATGCATTTTAGAAATATATATATTATGACACATGCTCTGAAGGAAACAAAGAGGTTTCTGAGATAATGGATTAGAGGGATTTTAAATGACGGTTTAAGAAATTCCTCTCCCAAGAGATGCCTTTTAATCTCAGACCTTGTATTAGTCAAGATGGTGTAGGGTATGCTGTTGTAGCGACTAACCATGAAATCACTGTGGTTTGTCTACTTAATTAAACAGAGGTTACTTTTCATTTTACATGACCAAGTATCCAGTGTGAGTTGTCAGGGGAATTTTATTCGTCATGGTTACTCAGATTCAGAGTAAAGGACACTCCATCTTAACACACACCTCCCTGGTCACCAAAGCAAAGAAGGAGGATATAGTTACTTGCACACCGGCATTTAAAGATTTTTGCCTGGAAATGACATCTGTTCTCATATGATTAGCCACAAAAAAAAGTTATAGGACAGGGCTATGTGTAATTTTAAAGAAGGCAGGCATGTACAGTTTTCCATGTGCCTGAAAAGAAAGGAAAAAAATGGATATTGATGAGCAACCCTAATGACTTGTGCAGGCCTGAAGGATGAGATGGAACCAGCCCTTTTCAGAATTGGAGAAATAAAGTTCCTAGTAAAGGAGAATGCATAGGAAAATGCCCTGAGATAAGAGAGAGGTGAATGGGTTTTGAAGACATGAGAAAACACTTTGCCTGGAATGTTGTGGATAATAATTTTTTATATAGTTAAGTATTGGTCAGGAAAGTCATTGTTTTGAATAATTATCTGTCTTCTATTAAAATTATTAATGTGTTAGCTATGGCCAATATTTTGGAAATATTCCTAATCATTTATAAATAAGTTTTTTTTTTAATTCATCGTCACTGGAGTTATCATTGGGTGGTTAAAGTTTCTCATGTTGTATTCCACGAGAGTAGGTGTGCATTTGTTTAGGGTAAGGCATGATGGATGAATTTTTAATTAGAGGACTTTCATGTAATGTTAAGACTTCTGCATTCACGAGAACAACTCTATTTTATTTCTTCTGTGATTTGACTTGTCTGTGACAGCCCTTTGATGGGAATGAAATCTAAGAATTAAAATTATAGGGTAAAAGAATATAGGGGAGATAACACAACGTTCTAAGCTTCAAGTTATTTTTATTTTTATTTATTTATTTACTTTTATTTATTTTTGAGAGAGAGAGAGAAACAGAGAGTGAGCAGGGGAGGGGCAGAGAGAGAGGAAGACACAGAATCTGAAGCGGGCTCCAGGCTCCAAGCCATCAGCACAGAGCCCGATTTGGGGCTCAATTTGGGGCTCGAAGCCACAGACTGTGAGATCATGACCTGAGCCAAGTCAGATGCTTAACTGAGCCACCCAGATGTCCCTCAAGTTATTTTTATATGTGGGCATTAGTGAGATAGGTCTCATCTCTTGCAGTTACATAAATTCTGCAAAATGTCTTTAAATAAATTCCATACTTAAATGTTAGGTTTGATTTAGCCCTAGAAAATAGGATGGAATCCCCCCCCCCCCCCCCCCAATCACTCAGTTGGTTAGGAATGCTCTGTTCCTAATTAAGTGATCTTTTTAAGTATAATTCTTGGGATAATTTTAAAAGTCTGGAATATAACAAAAGACATCTCAAGAAATCTTTCATGTACATACCACCAAATGAAAAGTTAAGTTTTAAAAATTTGCTTCAGATAACTTCTTGTTCTTTCTCCCCTTTTTTTTAAAAGAACTAAAACTTTACAGATAAAATTTAATTCCCCCACGTTCTTTTCATCCCTCCTTTCCCTTCCTTTTCCAGAAGTAACCACTGTCATGAAGTTGTGGTGTATTTAGTTGATGCTCTTTACACATGTACTACTTCCAGTATTTCCATAAATAATGTGTATCATTGTTTTATATTTTTAATGAACATAAATATTATCAGAGTCCATGTATCCCCCAGCTTATTTTCATTCAACAACGTTTTTGAGATCTTCTTATCTTGCTGCATATAGAATTCGTTTTAACTACTGTGCAATATGACATTGCATAAATGTGAAGCAATTTACTTGCCCATTCTTTTACTGAGAGACATTGAGATTCTTTCTCATTTTTCCTACTAAAAAAGTGCTGCGATGTACTTCTTCTATAATGTCTCCTTCTGTGTTTATGCAAGTTTCTCTTGAATGAACAAGACTGTATATATGCATCATCAACTTATTAGCTATTGTTAGATTGCTTTCCAAAACAATCGCTTGACCATGAACATAGGCCTCTCTTAACCGGTATTGTCTTACTCAGTATTATCCAACACTCATTGTTGGCCTGTATGGACTGTGACTCACTAGCTCATTGACCTTGGATATTACCTAACGTCTCTGTGCTCACTTTCCTTATGTGTAAAATAAGGATGATAGTAATCATACCTTATAAAGTTTTTACAATGGCTAGGTGACATAAAATATCCAAGTACTTAGAACAGCACTTGCCACGTTTTTGGCCTAATGTATCCAGTGATAGGTACTTCATTGTTTTACTTTTGTTTCTCTGAGGATGAGTTTACACATATTTTCAGGTATTTATGAACCATTTTTATTCACTTCTATGAATTGTTTATGAGTATTTTTTTTTATTTTTCTAGAGGTATGTGTCTTCGTCATTTGTATACATTTACCTATTCTCGATACTCTGTTTATGGCATATGTGTGTATATACCCACATACGTATATAAAAATGCCATAGACAAAAAATTAATGTACATATATATATATACTTAAAAATGCATGTGTATATTTCTGTTGTTTGGCTTTCTGTTCTTAGACTGTTGTTTGCCTTTGGAGTTTGGGTTATGGTGATTTGTCTTATCTGGTCAATTTTAGATTTAATTCCTTTCTACTACTCTTTCCCTTATGATTTGCCTAAAAGTGAGTATCTCATTTCTAGATATGGTAAAATATTTAATACTCTTTGTCTGCTTACTGCTTAAGCAGTAAGTAAGTATTAAGTATTAAGCAGTAAGCAGTAAGTATTACTGCTTAATAATAACTTAAAAGGACCTAGAAGAACATATAGAACATGAATGAGAATGGTATGTTCAAGTATGGATGCTATCACAATATTGAAAAAAAAAACAACTGAAATTCTATGAAAATCTAAAAAACATAGAAGGAACTTCTACATTAAACACTTAAGTTTTCTCCCACCTTTATGCCCTGCCCATTCCATATGAGGTTCAGTTTCTTGGGTTATGTTAGATAGCCCAGTTGCTCGCAGACTTCCCCCACATATATGGTAGAAAATGTTACCTCACTGCGGTCAAGTCAGACACAATAGCAGGGTTGAAATACTGTTAAGTAGCCTCTCCTGGCAACCAGATTCATCTACTGTATTAAAAGGATCATGTTATTGATCAGAATCACTATAAACTTTTCCATTTTCCCCAGCTATTATAACTTAAAGTAAAATGTTTTAAGGAATCATCGATTCATACAAAATTTAAATTTCTTGATGTTTTTCCTCCAGGGAACTCCTTTTTCCATGTTTGGAATACTTTCTTGGGGTCAGAGTCCTTATATTTTATGTATCCCATGGGACTTACCTGTCTTGAATTGTTCATTAAAGGTTTAATATAGAATTAATGTAGAAAATTCAGAACTTGGAAAAGAGCAGACTTTACACTTTCCTGAGGCTCCTGTCCCAAATGGAACAGGTTGCTTTGGGGCTGGCAACCTCATTCCAGCTAAGTCGAAGAGTCTGCCCATCTAGGTAGTTTTCTAAAAGGCTGAGCCTTGTTTTTAGTTCGTTTGCGTTCACCTTTTTAAAAATGCTTCTTATATATAAATGTCAAGCCCAAATAAGTGCACCTCCAAATCTTGTAGATCTCTTTTAGAAACCTCAGGGCTGGTCTCACAACTAGGCAGGTTAGTATGAATTAGGCAAGGGCAGGCTTTCACATTATAATGATTACCAAGAATCTTTACTAAAACAAGCATCTTCGTAAGGGCTGAGCCTCAATTAAAATCTTATTTCATATGTTAGATGTCATGGGAAAGGTTAAAAAATTGGGACCCCACTGCAGAATATTTTAAACATATTCTAATACTCTAAAATTCTAATCAAAACTCAGACACAGGTGCAAAGAATCGTGGCTGCTTATGAATTTCACTCCCTGCCTCCAGAAACATAAATGGAAAACTTATGTAGAGCCCTTAAATTTTAGCTAACTTTTTACATCTTCATTCAAAATTTCTACTGTCAGTAGGGTGCTACATGTATAAATTGGAGTCTTGGTTGCAAAAAAACGAAACAAAACAAATCTGAGTCATTGAATTAAAAATAGTGACAAAAGGGATGTAATAGAAAGACATTGGGTAGATGTAGAATAGATAGGTTGTGTAGAGAAGCAAGTTTGGAGAATAGATAAGAGCTAGCGGAAGCTGCCAGCACAAAATTCAGCTGAGGTTGTGGGTTGTTAGTTCCTTGTTAGTCCTTTGCTGCCTCTACTGTCTTCCTGCTGCTGAGAAGAATTTCTGAACGTGTGTCCACATCAGTTCCTCACACCAAGACTCATACAATGCAGATTTCTCCTAAATGGGGAAAAGGGTTTGGATGCAGAAAGCCAAATATATTAACATTTTGTCTGCATGTCTCAAAATATATTTTAACCATGATTTTCATGGACTCTATAAATCCATTCTTTTGGGAGGCCAACTTTGGAATGAAACAATATTGGGGGTGCCTGGGTGGCTCAGTTGGTTAAGCATCCGACTTTGGCTCAGGTCATGATCTCACAGTTGGTGAGTTTGAGCCCCGTTAGGACTCTGTGCTGACAGCTCAGAGCCTGGAGCCTGCTTTGGATTCTGTGTCTCCATCTCTCTCTGTGTCTTCCTAGCTCACACTCTGTCTCTCTCTCTCACTCAAAAAGAAATAAACACCCAGCTTTCCTATTTTCTTCCTAGTAGATTCAGTCTCTTTTCTTCCCAGGCTCTGGTGTTCAAAGTCCTTTGATTTCTGCACTTCTTTGTTTGAGAGACATGGGAAGTATGGATCCCCCTACTTCTCCTCCATGTTGGCCCTTAATTGGTTCCAAATTATGGAAAGAGCCTAAATGTCCATCAGCTGATGAATGGATAAAGAAGATGTGGTTTATATATACAATGGAATACTACTTGGCAATGAGAAAGAATGAAATCTGGCCATTTGTAGCAACGTGGATGGAACTGGAGGGTATTATGCTAAGTAAAATAAGTCAGTCAGAAAAAGACAAGATACCATGTGTTTTCACTCAAATTTGGATCCTGAGAAACTCAACAGAAGACCAGTGGGGAGGAGAAGGGGGGAAAAAGTTACAGAGAGGGAAGGAGGCAAACCATAAGAGACTCTTAAATAATGAGAACAAACTGAGGGTTGATGGGGGGTGGGGGAGAGGGGAAAGTGGGTGATGGGCATTGAGGAGGGCACCTGTTGGGATGAGCACTGGGTGTTGTAAGGAAACCAATTTGACAATAAATTATATATAAAAATACATAAAATTAAAAAAAAATAAAGTTAAAACTATGTAAAACAAAAAATAAACATAAAA
>NW_024412423.1:16218569-16232319 GCF_014898765.1 Herpailurus yagouaroundi | reverse complement strand
TAAAACAGAACCTTTTGGTAGACAGTTTAGTTGACCCTCAAAATGTAGAGTAATTATGGAAACTCTGTGGGATTTCTAATTTCCTATCTACCAGTTAAGATAAGCATTCTGTAGTTACCCAGGAACTGGATCAATCATGTTTATTGAGTAGAAACAGGATAGGCTCAGGCCTTCTACACCAAAAAAGACAATGTGAAATGTTTGAGTAGATTTCTATAGAAACTCAAGGAAGAGGGTTTTTTCCCCCTTAGGAAAAATTTCAAGTTTGATTTCCTTTGCTAATAAGGTACAGAAGATATAAATAGATAATATAAAATAAGAATCATAATATTCTAATTTTTTAAGGCAATCGGAGACACATACTCAATCTTATAACCATCTGGCTGGAAATTTTTAAATTTACTTAAGCATCAGGATGTTTTTCTATATCTGGAATGTTTGTGAAGTTTGGAAACATGTGGACGTTTCACTGGGGTTTCTTTTGATGTTCATCATCAGGCAGTCAGAGCCTCTCCCATAAGCTCAGACACTGACAGTCTCGTTTTTTGTGCCATCATCCTTTCCCACCAAGGGCCTGCTCTCAGTGGCATGAGCCACATTCTCCTGGCGAGGGGATAGAGGCTGAGGGTACAAACAGATAATCTGAAAACCAGATAATGTCATGGCTAATCACAAATTGATGATGGTGCTTTTGTTGCCAGAGTAGCGGTGCTGGAATCGAGGCTGAGCCATGAATCAAAAGGGGTGCTCTCTTTCCCAGACCACATAAATGGATAAACGTTGAGCTTTTATATTTGTCCATTGTGCTTTCTGGCGAGGTAGAAAGGGAGATTTTTTTTTTTTTTTTTTTCGCTGAGTAAAAATGATGTGGGTCTGGTATTTCTCTTTGCAAAATAATTTATTTCTGGCTGCACAGTATTAATTTTCAGGCTGTGAAACCTGGCTTTGATTCCAAACAGATCTTTGGGAAAAAGGGAGCTTGAATAATAGAGAAAATAAGTCCGTAAGGAAGTATATTATTTCTTGGAAGGATCCTGGTATCCATTTAAGTGGTTTCTTCCAGCTTTCACATCCAAGAAAATTGTATCCATATATAATTATGAGGAACAAAGCCACAGTGATGTTTTTTTTTCTGCTTTCCTCTTCCTTCACCTTGCCATGGCACTGTAGTGGCCACGATGAAAGAAAGCACGTTGGAAACTAGGAAAGGCTCTGTAACGTTTATTAACATCAGCAACAGCCACAATAAGAACAACTACCAGGTGCTGGGCATTTAGTAAAAGCCAGGCACTGTGCTAAACCCTTGAAGTTTTTATCTCACGACACGCACAGGTCCGTATCAGAAACTGTAAGTAAAGTTCTCTTATATCCGTTTCACAATTAAGGACGCTGGAGTTACTGGAATGTATTCAAGGCTATAGGCAGGTAGTTTGTGAAGCTGGTTCTGGTTGTAAATCCAGAACCGTCTCCCTGCAATCTTGTGCTCTAGTCACAATACTAAGTGCTTTCCTATGTATAGAATGCTAGAGCCACAAAATAACGCAGTTTACCTGTGGAGGTTTTCAGCTAGAAGATAAACTACTTAAAAATCTCCATGCTCTATGGAGCGAACATAGATACCTTACCTCATTATTGTCAGTAGCTTTAACGAGAAATTTCCTCTGCATTGCATTGCAGGCAGATACCTACCCAGGACTGTGGGACCATGTGCTTTTCTTTACATCACCAGTTATGGGTCCTCAGATTTTAGGTCCTGGAAAAATAGATGTGATCTTTGATGTATAGAAGAATAAAGCAGGAAACACAGAAAAATGTCTGATCTCTGATCATTTAAATATTTTGAATACTGTTAGCCATCCAGGCAATAGTTTGGCAACAGCTAAGAAACTTGGAGTGTTACAGTCATGCCACAAATTTCTAAAGTTCTCTGTGATATTTATGGCGGCAGTGATGTCACCTGGAGGAAAGCCAATTACACAAAAGATATCATTTTATTAAATCTGTTTGAGGGAGCCATGTTTGAAGATACGACAGGGGACTCATCTGCTGATAAGTGTTTGCCAAAGTGTGTTCATCCCACACTAGTTTTGAGGAATGCTATTGAATAAAAATATTTTACGAGCAAATAAATTTTGAACACTGCCTGCTGTAGCCTCCTCTTGGCAGTTTATAATGCACATAAGTATAGTAAGGGCTCCTGAAAGTCCTATGGTTTCCCCCCGCCCAACACACACACACACATACGCTCACACTCAGACACACATTCTGTCTTTGTTCAACTCTATAATGTATTTGACCACAGAATCTCTCTTTGACGTAATACTTTTACTGTTCCCTGGAACTGCTATTTCATTGACCTCATTGTGGGATATACTGAGTTAGACCATCCCTCTGGTTCTCAGCTCAGCAATTTTGTCATAAAAAGCCCTTGACACCCCAGATACCATCAATTGTAAGCTTCTAATTACCATTTTATGTTGAATATTGCAAGACAATGAGTCAGGAGGCCTAAGCTGTTACATCAGATCATTTTGACTTGGGGCCAGTTGCAGAAACATTTTGGACTTTATTTCCTTTTCTGTTTAATCACACGATCAGATCACATCATCTCTAAAAGTCATTCCTAGAAACAAATAAATTTAAATAACTCTTGACAGTTCTCAGAATGCATTTATATGTATCATCTAGAATGACCTGGATACCTTTGGGAAGCAGACAGTAAAGTCTAGCACCTACCTAACACTACAGATTATTTGGAAGTTTGCTGAATTTGAAAGGTTTTGCATTCTGTAGATACTGTGTCAGGCTTCGTGGACACTGAGCATTGTCTCTAGTCCAACCGCACCATTAAAGCCTCTCCCAGTGTTAAGTGATACTTATTTGGAGTCCACCTATTTAGAGAACAGAAGCGAAGCTGCTGATATGTTTTGAAGTAGATTGCGCCGTGATGCCACAGAGCGTCTGCTGAGACAGAATGTCCATACGTGCGAAGTATTTGCACACTAAAGTAGTAGAAAGTGTAGATCTGGGCAGACACACAGCTGTGGGGAACCATGGTGGCTTGCTTTGGAGGCATATCACAGTGGTCAGCGAAGCGTTTAATAAGTTGAGCTTCATTTATTAGCTGAATGAAAGGTTTATGATCCTAAAACAAAAAAATAAATGCCTGCAGAAGGGGCATTTAATGCAGAGCAGGAACCAATGATCGAGCACAGAAACCGCCTTCTGTATACACACGACTATCAGCACTACTGGGAAGTAGCAGAGTGTGGGGGTTAAGATCGTGGGGTTTGGTGTCAGATATGTTTGTCATTCACATGCTGGCTCTGTTAGACACCATCTGTGTGACTTTGAGCAATTCTTGTACAGATAACCTGAAATGATGGGTATCGTGCACTGCACAGACCTCCTGTAAAGAACTCTTGCCTCACTACCAGACGCTTTCTCATTCCCCGTTTCCCTGTGGTGTTGGGAGACCGCCACTCCAACGTGCATCGATAGAACTTTCTGGGATGGTGGAAATGCTCTTTGTGCTGCCAGTACAGTAGCCACTAACCACATGTGGCTCTCAAGCACTTGCCATGTGGCTAGTATGATTAGGAACTGAATGTTTATTTAATTTAATTTAAATTTAAAGTTTAAATTTAGAAAGCCACATGTGGCTAAGTGGCTACTGTTTTGGACAGCACAGCTATAGATTACAACAAACCACATTGGTGTGAAATTTTATAACTGCTAAAATTTCTTTCTCCAAAATACTGAATTTGATGTCACAGACAGCTTCTACAGTTTAAAAAGTTGGTCATGATCCTTTAATAAAAGAACACACACTGTTCCTTTTTGGTGAGGTTCCCAACCACATTACCTAAAATCCATCTACACAAGGAGCTGTACCAAGTTTCAGTTTCACACTGTGAGAGAAGATACTAGAGAGAAATCAGGAATCTGTTGAATCTTACTGAAATAATGTGAGTTAAATATCTGATCACTTTGATGGCTGTTCCTTGAAAACAAAAGAATATTACCTTTTCTGTTTACGTGCTGCAAAGTTGCAAATCTGCCTGTTAAGGCTAGCTTTTTGATTGTGTTCCTCTAATTTATTTTATGTCTACCTGCCCTGTCAAATCTGAAAAGATTTCCTTTATGCCTTTGAGCTCTCTTTGTGTTTCTAGAACTTTTAACTCTTGGTGTTTCACTGCAGTTTTTAAGTATACAAATCTTTCCTCTTCATTGTAATTTTTAACCTTATATTATTCTTTTTCGCCTGGGTTAATGCCTTTTGTTCTTGAATTCCACTCTGTCTGATATTATTGCTTCTACCACTTTATTTAATTTATGATTTTTATGATTTTTGTCTGTCTTCTACTTTTTTTCATTTCTTTTTTTTTAATATGAAATTTATTGTCAAATTGGTTTCCATACAACACCCAGTGCTCATTCCAACAGGTGCCCCCTCAATACCCATCACCCACCCTCTTTTTTTTGTCATTTCATTTTGATGCTTTTCTTATAGACAGAGTAGAACTGAATTTTGTTATTTTAATCAGATTACCAATTATTTGATCAGAAACTAAGCGTATTCATATTATGATTTCAATATATATGGTTTATTAATACCATTTTATTTAATGTATATGTCATTATATTTTGTGTCTTTTCTCTTTTCATCTTTGTTGTAATTTTTAGTTGTAGTCAATTATATTTTACTTTTCTGTCTCTGTTGCCCTTCTTTCTTGATTAAAAAATTCTGTGTTCTTCATCAGACTAGTGCTCACCGTCCTTTCACCATTGTATTGAAACTTTTATTCCTCTCATAACTTTTGTGCAGTATTGAAATTAACTAATACCTATTCCTGTTACCCTGAGACATTTTTCATGTTTACATCTCCAAGTCCTGAGTGAAGATCTTAGGAATAATTCATTTCCAAGTCTTCATTATGGCAAATACCACCCCCCCCATTCCCCCAATTCTTGACATTATTTCAGGCTGTTATTAAGTTATATCTTATGACTCTTATTTGAAGAATCCTTTCTCAAAAATTATAAATTCATAACCTGTAAATGTTGTTTTGCTGTATTTTTAATTACCTATATCACATAGGATAAAAATAATGTCACACTAATTCATCTTCTTTGTAGGCAATCTGTGTTTTTTTATTTTTTGGGTTTTTTTTCCTCTCTAGAAACAGAAAAATAGTTTTTCCTTTTAATCTGAGGTTCAGAGATATACAGAGATCGCAGGAAGCTCTTCTTTGGAGTATGTCTCTTGCTTTTCATTATTCTTGTCTAGGATACCATGAGCCCTTTTACCCAGAAGGTGAAAACTACTGTTTATTTAAGCTTAGGAAAGTTTTTCCTACTATTTCTTTAGTCTCTTTATTTTTTTAATTTTATTTTGAATTCATATTATTCATATTCTCATTTCTAGTCTCTATGAAGTCTAATCTTTTACTTAGGATATTAATTTTTTAGAGATTTTGTGGTGTTGTAAGCTATTTCTTCCATCTGATCTTCTAGACAACTAATTTAGCTGGAAGCAGTGACTGCTGGGTTTTCTGTTCCTTCTGTTGAGTCTGGATGTTGAAAGGGTTTTACCTTCATGAGCCAAAGAAACACTTCAGTCTTTCCATTTGTATTTGTGTATCTGCAAGGTAAGTTCCCACACTACCCATTCTGGTCAGGCTTCATGGGCTTATTGGCAATTACAGACTTGGCAGCTGTGTAAGGTATGTTCATTTTTATTTTACTGAGCTGGTATGAGACTCCTGTAACCTTCCTGCCGAGTGTCCCTGGGGTATCCTTTTGTTCCTGAGCCTTTCCTGGTGCTTATGTATGAGGAACAGGTATAAAGCTCCAAGCAGAGAACCAAGAATGACCGGTTTCTCCAGTGCAGACCACCAGCCATGATGGACCACCACTACCTGCAGAGATCTGTTGACTACCTGCTGTTGTTTAGGAAGCAAGTCACAGAGGCGGGGCCTCCCCCTTTGCAAGTCTAATGGATGTGTCGACAGATGTTACCTATGTCCTCTTAGAAGCCCTTATGATCAGTGGTCTTCTATGCTCTTCAACATTTCCCTCAAACTCCCAAGTAATTAAAACCCCAGTAGTGAATCACATGACATTCACTCTCCTCAGGAGGTTTCCTCGCCTCTCTAACACCTAACGTTGTGACACTAGAAGTTGTTGGTCAGGACAGAATCACAGAGCAGGTTGTGCATCCTTTTTCCTGGGATGAGTGTGATTTATCAGGTGTGACTGTATGTATGGTTCCTTACAAATATCTCAGGAAGAAATGATGTAAGCAGAAATTTCAGTAAGAAAATAGTAGCTTGACTCCACATTAGTGTATAAAGGCTATCATCAAATTGTGCTTAACATTTTATTCACTGCCACTGTGATTGAGGTTGGTGACATCATTGTGTTTGGATCAGGCAATATATCAGCATTGGTTCCCACTGATTTTGTATCTGACTTTAATGATAATGGATAAATGTTTTGGGAGCATGTACCATTTTTCCCTGGAATCATTCCTGCCTAATGAACTGTACTAGGTGTTTTTCTTAGACATCATAAAATTTGGTACTTTGTTGATCTGTCTGGCCTGTGATCCATCTTTTGTGTTAATCATTTATGTCTCTGGCCTCTTCATTACTTATGACAAATTTCTTCTGTTTCTTTAAGTTTCTTTTTCAAAAGTGACAATATCCTTCTGCTTAAATGATCTTTTTAGTTTTTAGTCTTCAGCATTTTTTTTGTTATGCATGAAGTAAATTAATTGGTTTTGCTCTCGGGACAGTGCCCTTTCAGTTCATAGGCCGTGAATTTTAGGACCACATCGTTGATGGCCTTCAACCTTATGAAATGTGACATCAAAGATAGCAATTTTGTTTGCACCATTGGCCAGCACCTAATTATCTTTCCTGCCTCTTCATTCTTGCAGAGCTCTTTGATGTTGGTGGTAGTCCTGTGTTTTGAAAGACTGTGGAGAATGGTGAAAGGGGCCCTTCTTTACTGAGTCTATGTTCCACTGAGATTTTCAATAATGGTATTACGTTAGAAACAAAATGCAGTACAGCTGTGGTAAAGTAATTACTCATTTATTTGCAGAAGCAAAAGCCTTTAATGTTTCTCTCAGTGTGCAGAGAAAGAATTTCTCCCTAAGTGAACATGGCTGGGAGATTCATCTTTGGGAGAAACCAGAAGCAAAGCAAGATTAGGCTTGTGGAATATTTGGGAGTTGGGAGATCATACCTGGGGGAGGCAGGAGGCATTTGGGGGATTGCGACAGTAGTCATCAATATGGTGAAGGGCTTTGGTCTGCTAAGAGAGGGCAAAGCTACCATAAGCTGTGGGTGCGATGACCTCTGTCTTGGGTTTGATGAACACGATGTGGATGGCACAGGGCTTTGGAGGGAGGTGAGCCTTTAAGTTCAATCTCGGTTTCACTTTTCTAATTTTTCATTCTCCATGTGGATCTTAATCTCTGACTTTGAATTTTTCCTCTGCCATAATGGCAAAAATACTTTCTTAGCAGTTCAGAATTGAAAGAGGTAACTTATAGAATGGGTTTTATAATATGAAGTGCCTGCTACAGAGTTAACTTCCTTCCATTTGTTGCCAAAAAATTGGAACAATCGGTTCATAATTCAAGAACAACAAGATACCATATCTCTCCCTTTAAATAAGTAAAAATCACACCAGTCACCTCTACTCTGTGTTGGAGAGGGTGTGAGAATGAGTCTGTCTTCAGAGAGCAGTTCTGAGTATGTTTGGTGTTTTTCAAACTGGACCCTTGTCCCAGCATTTCTAGTGCTAGGACTTTACCTTACAGAGACCAAACCATGTAGTCGGTAAACATGTGGAAGATTACCCATGCAGTATTGTGTGCATTCTGATCAATTGTGGCAACATACATTTCCATCACAAGGCAGGTGGTCAGGGTTGCCAGGGAGGGATGTTTCAGTGCCCTCACTGGTGACTCAGTATATGAAAAGGACTCAGTTTATTTTGGTCTTAAAACCTCAGGTTTGCTTTACATAAATATACTTTTAAAAGCCTGATTATTCCTTGAGCTCAAAAAATATATTTTTTAATTGTGGTGAAATACAGGTAACATGAAATTTACCATCATAAGCATTTTTAAGACTGTAGTTCAGTGTTCTTAGTATCTTCACATTGTTATACAACAGTGGTGATCATTGTCCATCCGTTGAATTCTTTACATCTTGCAAACCTGAAACTCCATTCCTATTCAACTCCGTACTCCCTTCTCCCCCTAGCCCTTGACAACCACTATTCTATTTTCTTCCCCTATAAATGTGATCATTATAGGTACCTCATGTAAGTGAAATCACAAAATAGTTTTCCTTTTGTCACTGGCTTATTTCACTCAGAATAATGCCCTCAGGGTTCATGTGTCCTGTAGAATGTGTCAGAATTTCCTACCTTTTTAGGTCTGAAGAGTATTCTATTGGATGTATTTTGTTTGTTCAGTCATCTGTCAATGTACACTTGGGTTGCATCCACCTCTTGGCTTTTGTGAATGATGCTGCTGTGAACCTGCATGCATAGATACTTCTTCACGTCCCCGCTTTTAGCTCCTTAGGGTATATCCCTTGAACTTCTAGATCCAACTTATAAGTATCTATAATCTATTAATAAATCAAGCGGGTTTTAGTAGTCACTTTAAAAGGCCTTTAAACAATATTCGGTTCCAATTTAATACGTAGTTAATGAAACACCTCCATATCTGTTAAATTGCTTTTTTTATATTAAATGCATATAATTTTTAAGCACTTCAATTGTGCAACTTAAAAACCCTTGTAAACACTCAAGTAACTCTTATAAAGCTAATTAAAAAGTAAATGTAAATACTCAAACTTATAAATAGAAATTTATAATATATGACATAAATTTGTAATATGAATATGTTAATATATAAATATATATTATATAAATATAAATTTATAAGTTCACTTAAGTTCACTTAAATGGTCCAATCCTGTGTATAAGCGTAGGCACATTTTAAGTTTAAAAAACTATCGTTTTAGGGGCCTTTGGATGGCTCATTCGGTTAAGCGTCCAACTTCAGCCCAGGTCATGATCTCACAGTTTGTGAGTTTGAGCCCCACATCAGGCTCTGTGCTCACAGGTCAGAGCCTGGAACCTGCTTTGGATTTTGTGTCTCCCTCTCTCTCTGTGCCTCCCCAACCCACGCTCTGTGTCTCTCTGTCTCATAAATAAACATTTAAAAATTTTAAAAACCTATCATTCTGAATAAGTCACTTCATTACTTTGTGGTTACAAGGCAGTCTGATGGACAGGGACAAAAGCTGTTAAACATTAAGGCACATAATTTTTGCACGGATTCCATAAAGCAAAAATATTAATTTAGTGGCTTTGATTTTCTTAAACATTGCTGTACTGAATTCTAAAATTTTCTGAGGCAGATGGATGCTTTTCTATCCAGGAAGACTATTATCATTTCAGTTGCTTGAGTGTATTTAACTCTGAATATTTGATGAGCATGAAATCCGGATCTGTAAACATTCAGGGCAGACTTTGTTGAAACCAAGGAAACTGTTGTATCATCCCTTATAAATTTCGGGGTTCCCTTCCCTGCTCCAGTGATGTCTATGATCAAAGGTTTTAGCTGGTGCAGTGACCAGGTTCTCAATTAAAACCATGATAGAATGCACTAAAAAATGTTATTTGTCAGAAACTCCATTACTGAAAGGAGACCATCCCAAAGCCAGGATCGTTAAACTAATTACGCACAGTTCACGCTTCTTAGTTATATTCCTTCGTGTCTGTAGCTTCTGCACAGTGTGATCACTTGACTACACACTGCATTTCTTTGGTTCCTGAGAATGGAAATGCCTTCTTGCCTAACTCGAAATAATGTGCACCTTGATGGAAACTCCCACATATTTTCATGTGCTTTCTAGGATCAGGTAGTTCTTTGTATACTAAAGTGGGAATGGATGGAATTCTGGACATCTTACGGCATTGTTGGACTAGTGGTTACAGTGGATGGCCTCTAAAGGGGCCATCGATTACACAACTCCAGGGGATGACATTTGCATTACAGTATGTGTGGTATCTTCCCTAAATTATACAGTGTGTAGTTTACTGCATCCTCCTGGCAGTTAAGTGAATGATACCATAGTCACACAGGCAGCTGATGTCTTGCTGTCACTGTGACTGTTTTCCCTTCATGTGAAGCCTCATGGAGACACCTAGTCCATTGATCTTCCTGCTTTCTTCCACTTCTTATTTTATTAGTCCTCCTTTTCCCCATTTCCTGTTTCATCCAGCACAGATCTCATGGTTTATTATTGTAAAATACGTGTAACGATACCTTCAACTCCTTGGCCCTTCCAATTTTTTTTTCATCTGACAGACAAAACCGTACCCCTTATAAACCCCGCTCCTGAGTGAGCCCCTCAGCTGCCTGAGGATGCTGGGGAAAGTCCCCAGAGAGGTAGATTTATCCTTATATCAGGACATCCTGTTCATCTGCCCTAGGGAAACCCTGGTACCTTGGCTGTCACCTGGGAGCCCGCCGGGTTCTCACATCAGCTCCCTGTCCTGGTGGGTGCACTGCCATCTCAGCCCCAAATAACTGAGTCCCAGCTGACCCCACCACCTGTTTCAAAACGAAAATAGAAGGTGTGGGAAAGGACATTGTTTCACTTTCCTTGACTCTAAATACACCTACATCTCTGTGCATTCTGCCCTTTCTCAGACTGCAAGAAAAAAGTGCTTTCCTTCTCCTAAGGATAACCCCTTCGCACATTCTAGTTTCACCACCTGGCTGACTCCTCAGGGATCTTATACTAGAAATTATTATTCTCTTCGCTAATCATGAGCCTTCTCTTTCAGCCTGGTCATTCACAACGGCTTTCAGAAATGTTTGCCTCTTCCATAAAACAAAACAAAAATGTAAAATAAAAAATAAGCAAAAAAACTAAATGACAACAACAAAAAATATTATCCCCTCAATCCCAGATCCTTCCCCATACCTGTTTCTTTCTGTCTTTTCCTTCTGGAGACCTCTTCAAAGGTTGTCTATTTGTACAGCAGTAATGCTCAGTTTGGTTATCTAACACTGGTTAGCATCTTAAAAAGACTTGTGAAATTATATTACAATTCCCAAATATATTCAGTTGTATTTATTTCAAGTAGAATGGTAACATAGGCTATAATAAAAAAGATAGAAGATAGAAAATATTAGCAAGGATGTGGAGGAATTGGAACCCTCATTCATTGCTAATAGAAATATAAAATGGTGGATCTATTTTGGAAAAACAGTTTGGCAGTTTCTTAAGAAGTTAAAT
The DNA here is from genome assembly GCF_014898765.1 of Herpailurus yagouaroundi. Lineage (NCBI taxonomy): Eukaryota > Metazoa > Chordata > Mammalia > Carnivora > Felidae > Herpailurus > Herpailurus yagouaroundi. The sequence continues at coordinate 16,220,977 of NW_024412423.1, read as the reverse complement.
ATAAATTCACCATACAACCCAGCAGACAACTGATTGGTTAGCAGATGTGGTGTGGAAAGCTATTCAGCAGTAAAAAAGGATCGAAACACTAGGACCCTACTATCTCACAGATGTCCCTCTAGAACATTATGCTAAGTGAAAGAAGCCAGGCAGAAAAGACCACATATTCTATCATTCTACTTACATGAGTTGTACAGAAAAGCCAAATTTATAGTGACAGAAAGGTTAGTGGTCGACTGAAGCTGGAAATGGGCATAAGAAACCTTTTGGGGCAATGCAAGTGTTCCAAAATTAGATTGTACTGCTGGCTGCACAATTCAATTAATTCACTAATAGTTATTGAATTGTACATTTAAGATAGATGAATTTATGTCCCATGCATGAAACCTTAATGATGTTGTTTGGAAAAAAAAAAGGCAGGGAGCAGCCAATTTTTGATGAGGTTTCTCTTTGCACCAGTTGCTTAATGGGAATAAAAATGAAACTGTAAGAAAACAAGTTAAGATGCTACATTGCACTTAGATATCAACAAATCAAAATAACAGTATTTGTGTTTCACAGGCTACTTTTTAAAAACATATTCAGGGTCATATGGTAATAAGGAAAATACCTGCTTCTAAACCACTGGTCCCAGCACACCTAAAGTGCTAAGCAGTTCTTTCCTTTTAATCTTTGCTAATGCACTGTGAGGATGTCCTTGACTATGAATGGGTGGTGTGGTATACAATAATAGTTAGCCCCTGCTGAAAACTTGATGACAAAAATGCACGATTCTTTTCTACAGTACCAAATTGTTTTAGGGCTCTTTGACTGTAATTAAAATGGTAGCCAAGTTTGGGACAGAGTGTTTTACTTAATCTGAGCAAGAAATCTAAATCCACTTTCAAGAGCTGTTACTTGTTCATATTTTACAAGTTAGTAATTCTTGCATACTAACTTGTAATACTAGTATATTCTTGAATGACATGGTAATTTTAAATTTTACTTTTTTAATGTTCATTTTTTATTTTGAGAGAGAGAGAGAGAGAGAGAGAGAGAGAGAGAGAGAGGGGAGTGGCAGAGACAGAGAGAATCCCAAGCAGGCTCTGCATTTTTAGCGCAGAGCCCAATGTGGGGCTAGATCTCACAAACTGTGAGATCATGACCTGAGCCTATATCAAGAGTCGGACCCTCAACTGACTGAGCCACCCAGGTGTCCCAGTAATTTAAATTTTTAAACTAATCAGTTGCCAACCAGAAAGCAAAATGTAGTCCTATAAGAAAATAGTTCTGCACAGTTTGTAAGGTGGCAAATACAGGGTAGACAAACTAAATAAGTAATGGTAGGCTCGTTTTCCAGGAGGGGAGGGGGTTGGCTTCATTAGACCCTTCAACAGGAAAGGTCAGTTCAGAGAATAAACAGCTCTCGTCCAGATAATCTTCTTCTCCAAAGAGACCAGACTGAGAGGACATTATTTTAAGAAGGTGTTGAAGTTAGAAGTTAGAAGAAGGAATGAGTTTCCAGACAACACGGCTTACTTAAGGATAGGATTATGAGAGAGGGTATGCAGGCTTCTCTCTGGGAATCCTAAAAGTATACAGAATATGAACGTAAGGTGTGTGAGCAAAAATCCACAGAAAAATAAGGGTTCTATATCTTTTGTGAAAAACAGTTCCCCACTGGTTCAGAACTTGATTTAATTTACTGAGTCTAGTATTTAATTTAAAATGGCAAAATAATGTGTTATGTGAAGGACAGTAGATAGGTTTCAGAAATTTACAAACTGGCAATCTGTGGTGTGGGAAGCACGCTTGTTTATAAGGTTGACATATCCACACGTATACTGCATTTGCAGCCAGCACATCTGTTGTTCTTATGTAAGGGATTAAAATGAGCTATTTTTGTTAAAGTTCAGCTGCAGAGTAACAGAGTGTTAATCCAGCTTGGTAAAGAAGTTACCTATTTTAGATTTTTTCTTCATATTAAACTTTAAAAATATGCTTTTCCTCTCTAGGAGAAAGCCTTAGTCTTTGTTAAAAAAATGGAAAGTTTATGTGGTTTTAAGTTGTGTTTGTCATACGATAGCATTCAGATGATATCACAGTTTTTCTAGCTTAGCATTTTGAGTGTGAAGTCATATCCAAGTTTGCTTTTTTCCAGTACATTTTTCATAAAAATCTTATCAATATTATTGACTCTTCTTGCTTTGAATGTGAGATTGTTTTGTTCTTGGAAATCCGAAGTAAACTTGTTCTGGCTTTCCCCTTCACATGGAATTATGTCATTTGCACGAGGGCTTATCAGGAAATCCTGACTATCATCTTACATTCCCAAGAGTTAATCAACTGTATTCATACAGTCTCCGTGAAAGGGGGGGGGGGGGGGGGGGGGGGGGGGGACGCTGTTTTCACAAGTTCTAATGACATAA
>NW_024412423.1:16195995-16218469 GCF_014898765.1 Herpailurus yagouaroundi | reverse complement strand
CCCCCCCCCCCCCCCCCCCCCCCAAGCCTCTTTCACATATTTCTGTTGTAGTTTTATAACAAATGTGAATTGTTTCATTAGTCAGTCTTCAGGAAACTCACTTTTCTCTGATTTCCTGTGTCTCTCGAAAGAGCAGCAGCAGCTCTCAAATGAAAAACTGTTTGGTTAATGATTCAGTTCTGTTTAAAAGAGTAAATACTGGTCATCTAAAAGGTTCCTTGAAGTGAGTTATAGGAGAAAGCAAGATAGAGTTAGAATGCCTAGCTTTCAAGTTGCCTGTAATCTGGATCAGTCTTTCTTAAACTTGAAGTTATGTATGAATCTTCTGAGTGTTTGTGGAAATGTAGATTCTCGTTCAGTGAATGGAGGCTGAGGCCTGAGTCCACATGTCTGGTCACCTCCCAGGTAGCGTATAGCGTATCTGATATAGCGTATCTGATCCATGGTCTACACCTTGAGATGCAACAGTCCCCATGGATCATCCTTACTATGCATAGAGGTCTGCTGTAGATATCTGTGGCATGCATTTGCTAATGTTTTTATCATTATCATAACAGATCAACAATGGTGCAGCCATCTTGTAGAGAACAGAGGTTGTATATAATATTAACTTATCTAGAAAGAATCCTGACTATGGGCCTTGTTAGTACAGTCTTTTTAGGTGAACTTAGCTGAACTTGTAGACGTAAACAGGCTGACATGAAAACAGAAATCAGATTGTTAGAACTTAATGTTTATAGACATGCCAGACTGTTTAAATATATCTGCGATACGGAAGGATATGTCATTATTGGTTCTCTTCTAATATTCTGACCTCGTGTCCACCCAGTCAGGAAAGAAAATCTTTGCTAGGTAAAGAGGAGTCATTAAAGCAGGTGCTATCAGTGTGGAGGTGAGGAATGTCAGTGAGTGGAGAGTATCAGGATAGGGGGTGGCTGGATCTTGGTGTCCTAGAGAAGGACACACTTCACTCCCCCACTGCCATGTAGCACGGCAGGCCTAGCGTGGCCAGACCTTCCAACTTTTCAAGAAAAGCCAGAAATAGAAATTTCATGTGAATTTCCCAATTTAAAAATGTTGGCTAGTAATTTAAATTCTTTCAGAGCATTATGCAGGCCAAGAGAACACATCTGTGGCCCAGACACAGCCTTTGAGTTACCCATTTACAGTGTCTAGTGTAAAATACATTGAAGTCTCCTAATGCACTCCTCATGAGCGAAAAATTAGGAATTTTTCAAAATGAAACTTTCCAGCCTTTTGTCTTTAGACACTTGAGTCAGAAGTAATAGCCTCTGTTTTATGTATTTGGAGCTACTGGTGTAAGACTGGCGTATGGTCATAAAACCTGTCTTTCCATCTTCTTTCACATTCCAGATTACAGGACAGGCCCTTGTTTCACTCAGGTCAACAACCAGATGTGCCAAGGGCAGCTGACAGGCATTGTCTGCACTAAGACTCTCTGCTGTGCCACCATTGGACGGGCCTGGGGCCACCCCTGTGAGATGTGTCCTGCCCAGCCTCAGCCTTGCCGACGGGGCTTTATCCCCAACATCCGGACCGGAGCTTGCCAAGGTGAGTTTCCACAGACTTCCCACGTGTGGGTCTCCTTTCACTGCACTCCGACTATCCATCTGCCACCAATACCTAATGCCATTCAACCTCCCACCATTCCCGAGAAGGGCCTCATCAGCAAGCCTGACTAGAGATGACTTTTTGTTAGCCACGTAATGGATAATTATTTTTCAGCTCTTGACATAAATGGAGAAGAGATAGTAGGAAAAATTGGGGAAAATAAAAAAATAGATTAAAATATCTCATATAATCAGAGAAACCACTCCTATATCTTCATCCAGGCAGCACTACACGCTCCTTACCACAACCCCTGAAAGATACATGCGTAAATACCCTGGACAAACAGTATTTCTCTTTCTTGTATTCTCCTTCAAGATATTGGAATCTGGTTTTAGGTAATAGGGAGAAGAGAATGCCCTGACATTGTTATTAATAGAATCTTTAGGGGCAAAGTGTGAACTCTGTAGGTGAATGCAGTTAAGAGTTTATAATTCAAGGGGCGCCTGGGTGGCTCAGTAGGTTGAGCATCTGACTTCGGCTCAGGTCATGATCTTGTGGTTTGTGAGTTCGAGCCCTGCATCGGGCTCTGTGCTGACAGCTCAGAGCCTGGAGCCTGCTCCGGATTCTGTGTTCCCCCACCACCTCTTCTGCTTGTGCTCTCTATCTCTCTGTCTTTCAAAAATAAATAAACATTAAAAAAAAATTTAAGAGTTTGTAATTCAAGTGGTTGCAATCTGGTCTCCAGGCAATCTTCCCAACCACATCTTGGTGAATATTTTATATGTTAGGGTTAGATTGGGGCCCCGAGCATGCTACAACAGTAGACTCCAACCCAAGTAGCCAAACATTATGTTTGTACTGGATAATTATTTTAATTAATTTTCAGTGGCCACAGTTCTTACCTTTTTTTTTTTTTTTTTTTGCCACTTCTCTGATATCATATGTATATTAAACCCATTTTTAGAGTTTGGAAATAGCTCTGTAATGAGTTCTCAAGTGGCAGAAGGATCACAGGAAAATGGAAAATGACTTTTATTCAGAGAAATATCACTCATATTTGAGACATGAGGAGCTGGGTTTATTTGTTATAATGAAATCATATACAAAGTTAGATTCCTGAAGTCTTTCAAACTGATGTTAGTAACCAGCATCACAGGCCAGATGTCATGTACCCAATGTCTGTAAAATGACATATTGTGGAAAACCAGTCCAGTATCTCCAAACTCGTGAGATTTGTAGTTTGGGAAGCTTGCATATACCTTCAATTCACTGAATAATCACCATTTAGGTGCTCTGCATAATTTGCTATAAATAATTTGCTGACGGTGGCTTCTAAAGATTTTGGTTAGTTTTGTAGTTTTATAAAAGTTAAAAACTTTTTAGTTTATAAATGTTAAAAACTGGTCTCTTTCAAAACTCTTCCAATCACAGCTCTAGCGGTTCCCAAGGAATGAACCGGCAATTTAGTAGATTAGCAACTTTTCATTGAATTACATATAAAAGCAATGTCAGCTGTTAGTGTTTTGTCTCTTTATACTTATCACAGGTCAGCTCTAATATGGAAACTGTGGAAACGTCACTTTTAATCCCTTGTTTTGTATGGATAATAAAATTCTGTATCTTTGATATGACTACCAGTTTGATTTTACGGAGTTTCTGATAAAGCAACAATATTTTATATAGAAGACATACTATATACCGTATAGTATTTATCATACTATATAGCCTTCCTAGATTAGATATAAATTAGCATAAAATTTATATAGGTTCGTATTAAAGAGAAAATACTATGTAGGTCTACTAGATTAATACCGACTAGATTTACTAAGGTAATAGCTTTTGCTTTTTCTATAGCACATTTTACTCTCTGATATACTTGCTTGTTTATTGTCTTTATTGCTTTTACTCTCCCCCAGCTAGAGTGTAAGATCTATTAGGTCATAAATCTGTTTTATTCATTAATGTCTCTGAGGCATCTGGAAGAGTACCTAACATGTGGTAGATACTCAATGACTATCTTTGGAATTAATAACTGGGATTAAGATTAACATACTTGCAAAAACCATATTTCATAAAAATAGTCCAGGTTGGGAAAAAGCTCTTAACCTCAACCAAAACATCCCAAATCACTCACTCTCCTCATCTTCTATATCTGTACTTAGGCTTTTATTTTTTTTAACTATGTATTTTGTCAGAGAGGCCTAGTTTTTCTGAACACAATTACTAAAATGTGTGATCTGATCTCAGATTTCCAAAATATCCTTTGGGATTTAGTAATGTCTGAAAGCTTATTTATTTGATTTTGTTTTTGCAGTGAAGATAAAGTTTTCAGTTTCATTTGCCTAAAAATATAATGGGTAAGTACAGCAACCAGAGGAAAATGAAACTTGCCACATGGTTAAAATATCTGGAAAAGCAAGTTTAAAAAGTTCTGCTTTATTTCAAACTCATGGCATAGTCACAAGGTTCTCAATTAAATACTGATCCTCAGTTCAGGCTATTTTAAGACTGCATCTTACTGTGATTTCATTTTCCCTTTAAATTCCTAGACTGTTTCTCAGATACATTGCCAGGTTGATTTGGAAGATACATGGCATGAAAAAAATAATGTGATAAAACGTGATATGTATGTGTCATACTTTTTAAAATAATAGCTCTCTTTTTGATAGGATAATTGAAAATTTTTGTAGAGTTAAAAATAAATTTCAGATGCATAGATGTTGACTGCAAATAGGTTAATATTGGTTCTAAAATGTGGATCATATTAACCAGAAAAGGACATTTCTAAAGTTCTAAACATAATATTATTCTGTAGTTGATGCAGTTAGTGAATTGCCTTATCTTTGGCTTCAGAAGACGTGAGATATGATCTGATAATAAATATGATCTTATAATAAACAAAATAACTGTTTAGATATAGATTTCCACAAAATGTATATGGGTTCCTTTTAAAAGAAAATACTCTACTGATCTACGAGATTAATACTGACTAGATTTACTAGGGTAATACTTTTTGTTTATTCTGTAGCACGTATCACTTTCTCATATACTTGCTTATTTATTGTCTTTATTGCCTTTACTGTTCCCCAGATAGAGTGTAAGATCTGTTAGGTTATAAATCTGTTTTTATGATGATACTTAAATAAAGTTGGTAATGAAGTCAAAACTAAGATGATACTTAAAGAAAATTAAGGTATGAAGAGACCAGTACGTTTTTTTTCCCCCCACATCTTTAACTGTTGCCATGATGTCTTTGTGGATTTAAGTAAACACTGTCAGAGAGGTTCACATTCCTAGGGCGCTTGGTGTTCAGTCATAACGATCTGTGTCTTTGCAGGTTAAAAGGCAGTTGTGTTCTCCCTTTACTCCCAAGTCTTGTACTTTTTTCATTTTATTAATATCCAATCAAAGTTAATATGGGCCTTAATGTTTAAGCTATCATAAGAACAAGTGAATTAGTTTAAAAAGTGACATTAATCCCTTTTCCAAGAATATATACAAATTTTAAATATACCAGAAACTGCCACATGTATCTGTTGTATTATTTTCTTATGGTTTCTTATTGTCTTTGAATCTTTAGAGTCTTTTTGAATCTACTCGAATTAAAGGGATATTTTATTGAATATTAGTACTTGATTTTGAATCTTTTAGATTTTCAAATGAACAGGGTGCATTTATAATTTTAAAAACTATGTTAAAATTTGCATAGCTGCTAATTTGTTATTTGATTTTTAGGAATTAGCCTTTTACATATTCCGTCCATTTCCCAAACTGAAAATATAGCAGGAGAAATCTCCTCCTCAAATTCTGTCTTTTGCTATGTCCTGGTAACAGGTAATAGTAACAGACTGACATTGAGCCTCTGTTCTGTTCCATGCAACATGAGAGGTGTGCGAAATCAGACATACATGATGGAGTCGGGACCTAGCTAGCACACAGGACAAGGACTTGAATAAATAAGCAGCAGTACAGACCCTAAATCAGTCCATGCAAAACAAATGCTGGTGTGTGTTCTTTTCAAATGGTGTCAGTGTTCAGAAATACCTCATTCCTTTACTCAGGATGCACGTGAAAAATGTAGAAAAATTGAACTTCACTTGAACCCAAGCAGGCCTGGGTAATCCTTCAGTCATAGTTTGAGAAGAAGGTACCCACAGTAAAAAGTTATTTCTAGGCCTTCTAGATAGCACAACCTAGAGAGAGATTTGGTTCATTTGATTAGTATGAACTGTTAAAGACAAATTTATCTGGGCTGTCTACATTGAACTATTTAACCAGACCATTATAAAATTTAACTTTTGTTCAAACTGTGAAGACAAGCCATTCCTATACAATCCAGAAAATTTACTTAAGCCTAATTAATTGTAGAAACTTTTTTTAAAATAATGTATGGATGGTATTTGTGTGTGTTGTGTATTATATCTTAATGAAAGAGAACGTTACCTGAAAGATACATTGTACACAGTGAAGCCTCAATGAATTAAGCACAGGGCTATTCCCATATACTTCTAAACATACTTTTACAAACAGGTATCTTAATGAAAGAAGATGTTACTTGAATGACGGTTTACAGACAGTGTAGTTTCTTTATTTCTTTTTTTTTTTAATGTTTATTTTTGAGAAAGAGACAGTGTAAGTGGTGGAGGGGCAGAGAGAGAGAGAGAGAGAGAGAGAGAGGGAGACACAGAATCCGAAGCAGGCTCCAGGCTCTTAGCCGTCAGCACAGAACCTGACACAGGGCTCACATTCATGAACTGTGAGATCATGACCTGAGCTGAAGTCAGACACTTAACCACCTGAGCCATCCAGGCACTCCTAGACGATATAGATTCAATGAGATAAGCATTCAGCTATTCCCATGTGATTTTACACATACGTTTGCAAACACTCATATCTTTAATGACAGATGATGTTACTTGAAAGGCAAATTACACACAATGTAGTTTCATTAAGAACAAGTCCATTGCCATACACTTTTTTTTTTAAGCTTGTATTTAAATTCCAGTTAGTTAACATACAGCATCATAGTAGTTTCAGGTGTGATTCAGCCCTTCTATATAGCACCCGGTGCTTATCGCAACTCTTACTTTAAAAAGATAACAGAATATTCTCCTTCTAACCCAAAAACTAACAAGAAAATCAATAATAGAAAACAAGGTCTTCTGAAATAAAATTCTGCTACTCGCAGTTGAAAGCAGCGATGAACACATAGGTAGCTGTCGGGAAGTCATTGAGACAGGGAGAGTCTTCTGAGCATTTACCGCATCAGCATTCTGAAAGGCTCTTCAGAGGTTGGGGATGTCCTGTCGGAGAAGTGGACACTGTGTGAGTGAGAGAGCTCCTGCGGACCCTCAGAGTATTGAAAGGGATAGCGGAAAGAGAGTCTTTGAAGGCAAGCCTTCTCTAGTACCTTCTACCCAGCCTTCCAGCCCAGGAGTAGTCCCTGCGGAGGAGGAGAATGAGAAGGAAGGAAAGAGAGGAAGTGGGAACCACCAGTGAGCATCTCAGAGAGTCTATGTGTGAAAGAGCAGGTCGGGGGGGGGGCACACCCCCACCTAAAAGTTGAAAAATTAATACCAGGACAAAGAAAAAAGTGGGAGAGAGTTTGGTGAGCAGATATCAGGAAATAGTTCCTACAGAACTGTCTTTCACACCAACTCATTTCTTTTTGGGCTCTCCCCATTATTGTTTCAGTAGGAAATGGCCCCATTGAAAGATGAGTACCTACATGTAAAACCTGAAAAGAAAAGAAAAGAAAAGAAAAAACATAAGGAAACATAGGTGAACATGCTTCAAAGAAGAATTATCCAAATAAACACAAGATTTATATCCTTCTTTCTTAGCCTAAAGAAATGGAAAACAATATGGGCCTTCTTTTAAAAGTTGCTTGAGGGGCGCCTGGGTGGCGCAGTCGGTTAAGCGTCCGACTTCAGCCAGGTCACGATCTCGCGGTCCGTGAGTTCAAGCCCCGCGTCAGGCTCTGGGCTGATGGCTCGGAGCCTGGAGCCTGTTTCCGATTCTGTGTCTCCCTCTCTCTCTGCCCCTCCCCCGTTCATGCTCTGTCTCTCTCTGTCCCAAAAATAAATAAAAACGTTGAAAAAAAAATTTTAAAGTTGCTTGAAGTAGAGTTATAAGAGTTCAGTAAAGACAACCAGAGATAAAAAGTGGGTTGATAGTACTCAAAAAAGAAGCGGAAGAGGGATTTGAAACTTTACCTAACAGAAGGAAATGCATACATATATGTATATGTGTGTATATATATTTCTACACACACACACACACACACACACACATACATAAAACTGAAAAAATTAGTGACAAATGTTAAGATTAAGGAAATCACAAATCATAATGCCAGAGAACAGTAAATTAGCAATGATTATAAAGAATCTGATACTCAGTGAAGTCAGACTAAAAGCTGAGGAAAGGAACTGAAAAAGAGATAAAACAAGAATTTTCTAAAATGGATAAGGCTATCAGTTTGTAAACTGGAAGACAGAAACCCTCAATAAATATAGAAGATAAATGGAACACCTTGGCCGAATAAGAAAGAATAAGCAAGTATTTTTTTAAAGGAAGTACCCAAACTGGTCTCCGACTTCTCTAGAGAAACTCATAGACCAGAAAACAGTGTGGCAGTGTCTGCAGACTTGTGAGGGGATGACCTCTGTTGATTTGATTTATAGTTAAATGAAATTACTTGACTGTTTCTGTAGAGTGTAATGGGGGACTAGAATGGAAGCAAAACAAACAAACAAACAAACAAAAGAAAAACAACAGTGAGAAAGTTGCCACAGCTGGTGATGAAGGGCGAGACCAGAATAGAGGCAGAGGGAAGACTGGAGGCATATTTGGGAAGGAAGCACTTGGTACTGATGGAATCAAATAAGATCAGTGGGAGGGAGATGGTGAGTCTGTCTCCTGCATCTCTGACTTTGACACCGGGATAAAGGATGATGACGTTTGTTGATTTGAGGACGATTCAGACAGAGAAGCATGCTGTGTTCTTTTCATTCCAAGTTCAGAGTCCTACAGGGAGTAACTTAACTAATATTTGCTTGTTGGGATGATCACTTATTGAACATTTGAACTTTTGTGAATACGTGATTAGTTATTCTGGCCGATTCACACTGTGTTGAGTGATTGCCATAATACTCCATATTTGTCATATTCCAGGTACAGACAAAGCTATTCTCCAATTGCTGTTCTTAATGGCTGGCATTCATTTTTGTAGAAATGCTAGTAATGTGTGAATATCGATGGATTATAGGGATGAAAACTTAAATTTAAAAAATGGATCTCATTTTGTGACAAAGTTAGAAAAACGTGCTATTAAATATATAGTAAAAGGAATTGGTCCTTAGTTCCCACAGACATAAATTAAATTTTTTATATACCTGTACCAGTGCACGCATTTTTCCATATTTTAATGTGAACTAAAAATAATACACCATCTAATACTTACATAATAAAATCAGTTTAATCTTTTAGGGCAAGTTTATTTAAAGAAGTTAGAGAATAAATGAGTTCATAAAATAGAATTACTATTACCTTGTTCTATTATATATAACTTTAATAGGCATACACTGAAGGGATTATATAAGGTTTTTTAAGTTTCAAAAGTTTTATCTAAATTCTGAACCTGAAACTAATATTACACTGTATGTTAACTAATTGGAATTTAAATTAAAACTTGAGTAAAAAATTAATTTTATTCTATGAAATCCTTACATGTTATTTGAAATTGTTCAACATTTAAAGAGTCAGTTTGTGCTTGAACAGAAAGAAAGAGCACATCTTTGAAATAGCGACAGAGGAAAAGTAATCAGACATTAGTAGTTGCATATGCTAGCACTCTGAAGATGTAGAAAGAAAATTTTGCATAGTTTGAAGATCTGAGGCCTGCTTTTTTGTTTCTATAGAGAGAATACTTGTGTATACTTCTAGGTTCAAGTTGATTATTTCTATAAGATTGCTTCAAAGTTACCTTTTTCATTTTAGTAATTAACTTTATCTAAAAGAAATTAATGCTGTATGGCTGCGTTGTCTAGGATACTTCAAAAACAAAGGTTTCATTTTTCCTTCTAGGAAAATACTTTTTAGGCAATTACAAAATAAACCCCGTAACATTGGTTTGCTTTTTCCTTTGAAAAATTACTGAATCTACTAAATATGTAGTCAAAGATTTTATGAATACTATTAAGGGATTTATAGGTTTGGCCTCGTTTTTCAACTTATATCATGATATTCTTTCTCTGGTTTTATCTGCCAGGAAAAGAGGTTTCTAGGGATGTTTTATACCACACTGTAATGAGGGTGGAAATGTACATTTTAAAAGTAATGTGGTTCGAAATGTTCTGAATTAAACAGCTCAGTATATAAATTTCTTGTTCTATATTTCATTCTAGTTGTTTTCTGTTTGGATCAGATATCCTTTAATAGGAAAACAAAATCTACTTTAATTTCAATATAAAAAACTTAGGACTTGTAAGTTTTTATAGACCGATCAAGTGAGGAAGAAATAATAAAGATGCTAAGCTCTTTTGTAGGCTTAAATTCTCTAATTTAGATACTCTAAGATACACCAAACTTGGGGACTTACCAAAAACTAATAGGGCGAATCAATGTATACTGACTTACAGTTGTATCCACAAAATATTTTTAATGAAAGTAAAGCAAGATTCAGAACAAGTGTGACCTTATTGTTATATGAACAGACTGATGCTCTATGTTTGTGAATAAAAGTCTCAAAGAACAGACCACTGACTTATATCAGTGGTATCTCTTTAACTTTCTATTTTTCTGTCACCTTAAGGTTATTACAATGAACTTATAGTATTTTTAAATTAAAGATATATTAATAAATATGTTATCGTATAGATTTTAATAGGTAGCATAAATTTGTATAAGCTTACGTTTTTATATACAATTTTATATATTTGTAATATATTTAATATATTTTCTTTCTCATAACCCTGTGCTGAATTAGAAATTATTACCTTTCACAGGGAGAGAAATTAAGGGAAATTTACATGGATGTAAATGACAGATTAAAAAACTCCAAATCAAGAGTTTTCTCAATGCTTTCTAGTGTGTTAGCTGTATTTTTTTTTTTTTTTTTTTTTTTTTTTTTTTTTTTGCTATGGACTCTTTTATCAAGTTGAGGTAGTTCCCTTGTATTCCCTTGGTTTACTGAGATTTTATGTGGTTCCACCATCTTGGTTCCTCCTCTAGAGTCTCCTGGTTTACTGAGATTTTAAAGGGGCACCTGGGTGGCTTAGTCGTTTGAGCATCCAGCTCTTGATTATGACTCAGGTCATGTATGATCCTGTGAAGCCTGCTTAAGATTTTCTCTGTCTCCCTTTCTCCCTCTGTCCTTCTTCCCCACTTGCACTCTCTCTATAAAAAAAAAAAAAAAAAATTAGTGTTGAATTTTGTCCCTTACTTTTTTAACATTTGATATGATCATGTGTTTTCTCTTTCTTAGTCAACATGTTAATATAATAAATTATATTGATTGATTTTTTTGAATGTTGAAGCAACCTTAAATTCCTGGCATTCACCTCACTTGGTCATGATGTATTACTTTTTTTATATATATGACTAAAATTGCCTTGCTAACAATTTTTGTGTGCCTATTCCAAAAATACATTATTCTGTTGTTTTGTTTCTTGTATTTGTCTGCTTTGGGGTCAGGGCTATGCTAGTCCAACAAAATGGGTCTGCCATTGTCCCCTCTTCTCTTTTTTGTAAGAATTTTTGTACAGCTGGTATTGTTTCTCCCTTAAGTATTTGAAAGGATTCAACAGCAGAGCCACCTCGGCCTGAAGTTTTCTTTGGACAAAGACTTTAAAGTATGAATTAAATTAACTTTAGTAGATGTAGGTCTGTTCAGATGATTTGTTCTTGAGTGAGCCTTGGTGGCTCTCTTTCAAGGAATTTGTACACTTTATCTAAATTGTTAAATTATTGCTACACAGTTATTCATACTATTTCCTTTGACCCTTTTAATCTCTATAGAATCTGTATTGATGTGCCCACTTTTATTCTTTAATACTGATCATTCATATCCCCATACTTTTTCTTGTTCTGTCTTGACAGACCTATCAGTTTAATTTGTATTTCCAGAGAGCCAGGTTTTGGAGTCACTGATTATCTCTGTTGTTCAACTGTTGTTGTTTTACCATTATTTTCTTGCTTCTGTCTACTTTAGGTTTAATTTGCTCTTCCTTTTTCAAATGTCTTAATGTAAAACCTCAGGTAACCAATTTTAAGGACTTTGTTCTTTTGGTAAAACAAGCATTTTAATGCTACATATTTGTCTCTTAGCACCGCTTTTGGCTGCATCCCACAAATTTTGATATGCTGCATTCTAAATTTTCATATGATTTCTTCTTTGAACCATGGATTATTTCAGAATATTTTGTTTAAATTTCAGATGTTTGAGGTATTCCAGCTGTTTTATATCATTAACTTCTAGTTTAACCCTGTTATGTTTAGAGAAATACTATGTATGATTTTAATTTTTTTATATTTAGTGAGTCTTTTTTACATGGCCTCAGAATATAGTATGTCTTGGTAAATATTCAGTGTGTAAAAATAACATATATTCTGCTAACGTTGGGTGGGGTGCTCTACAAACATGAACTAGGACAAGTTGGTTGAAAGTATAATTCAGTCTTATGCATCCTTGCTGATTTTCAGCAATTCAGCTAGTTACTACGGAATGTAATTCCAGTTGTAATTGGGGGTTTGTCTGTTTCTTTTTTCAGTTCTGTCACTTTTTGTTCTGGGTGCTTAACAGTTTATAAGCAGTGGATATATGTAATGTGAATTATTTTTTAAATGTTTTATTTATTTTTATTTGGGGGGGAAGGGGCAGAGAGGGGGTAGAGAGAATCCTAGAGGCCCACGTGGGGCTCGAACTCATGAACCATGAGACCCTGACCTGAGCCAAAATCACAAGTTGTACTCTAACCAACTGAGCCATCCAGGCTCACACTAATACAGTGTGCATTATTGTGTCCTCTTAATGAGTTGGCCTCTTTGTCATTATGAAATATCCATCTGTATCCCTGGTAACAATTCTTGTTCTGTTGAATACTTTACATAATAGTAACTTAGCCACTTCAGCATTCTTTTGATTGAGTATATGATACATCTTTTCAGCCATTTACTTTTTAAGCTGTCTCTGTAAAAGTGGGTTTCTTGTAAGCAGTGTAAAATTACATCTTCTTATAAATCAAAAATGAATGCCTCAGTCTTTAATTAAATTGCTAATACCATTTAAATTTCAGATAATTATCAGTTTTACTGATTTTAAAGCTATTATCTTACTATATTTTGTCTTTTTTGTCCCACCTATTCTTTATTCATCTTTGCCTCAATTAGAGTCTAGTTTAGTATTTAATTTTTATCTCCTTAATGGGATTATTAGCTGTATTTTTTTTAAATTATAAAGTGTTAGTTTTATTTAAAATTGTAACATTTAGTGTTTGTCTTTACATATACAACGTATTATAGCCTATATTCAAATATTAATATGCCACTTCACTTACAGTGTAATAATTTTATGACCGTAGTCTTCTCTTTCTGCCTTCAATCTTTCATGCTATTGTGGTTATACTATTTAATTGTATGTATTTTATAACCTTCAAAATGCATTATTATTATTTTGCTGTTGTTATTTTCACCAACCGATTATCTTTAAGTCTATTAAAAAAATAAAAAATGTCTTTTAAATTTATCAACACGTTTAGTATTTTCAGTGCTTTTTGTTTTTTGTGTAGACCATAATTTCCATGTCATTTTCATGTTTCCTGAAGAACTTCTTTTAACATTTCTTTTAACATTTCAGACTCCTTTTGTCTGAAAGTCTTTATTACAGTTTCTTGAATTTCATTTGTCAATATTAAGAATTTTGGTTCCTAAATGGATGAAACTAATTGCTTGAAAGATGAGGAAGATAATTCTCATATTTAAAGCAGAAATAGTTTTAAATTTATAATATGTATGACACTACTAACTTAAAGGAATACATGTACCACAGTGCTTACAGCAGCATCATCAACAAATTATGGAAAGAGCCCAAATGCCATCAGACTGATGAGTGGATAAAGATGTGGTCTACACACACACACACACACACACACACACACACACACACACACACATACCCACACTGGAGTATTACTCATCCATCAAAAAGAATGAAATATTGCCATTTTCAACAATGTGGATGGAGGTAGAGAGCATTATGCTAAGTGAAATAAGTCAGAGAAGGACAAATACCATATGGTTTCACTCTTATGTGGAATTTAAGAAAGAAAATAAATGAACATAGAAGGGGAAAAAAGAGAGGCAAACCAAGAAACAGTCTTAACTATTAGAGAACAAACAGGATTACTGGAGGGAAGGGGGGTGGAGAGGGGAGAAGGTGAGTTAAATAGGTGATGGCAATTAAGGAGGACACTTGATGAGCACTGTGTGATGATGTAATTCTACACCTGAAACTGATATTACACTGTATGTTAACTAATGGGAATTTAAATAAAAACAAGAAAAAGTAAGAATGTGACAAACTCACTATAACAGTGTTTAAGGGATACGAACAGGTAACTTCCATATGAAGAAATCTAAAAGCTAACATGCATAGAAACGAACAATTAAAGAAGTGAAAACTGAAATTAATATCCCTTTATAATTATTAGACCAAAGAAAATTAGGATATTGGATATTTATATCATGTGTTAGCAGGGAAGAGAAAACTCAAGTGTCCTCATGGACAACAGGGGTGTGGGAACTACTCATCGGTGTACAGATTGTTGGTGGTATGAAGGCGTTCTGACTGTTGAGCACTATATTCATGTTGGATGTATGTATACTCTGATTTAGTAATTCTGCCCTGAGTTGACAGCAAAGGGATGAAGAGTCTTTTTAAGTCTTCACAGTCTGTACTCAACTCCGTAAAGAGACATGGTAGGGACTTTCATTGTATCATGTGCTGAGGTGGTGAGAAGCCGGAGGTATACTGTGTACCCATCACCAGGAGAGGGAACACGTCCAAAAGTGTTCTGCAGCAAATCTAAGCAAGAGATTGGTTGTCCGCATAACAACAAGGATGGATTTTCAAAATAAAATTCCAGAAGAAACTATCAACGAAAATGAGATTTATAACGTACATGATTTATATAAGTTAAAATATATGCTTACAAAAGGGGCCCAGTTCCCCTTACACCATTCTCTTGAGAACAGCTCAACTTTTTCTGTACATTAAAGAAATATATATAAATATTCTGAAAATTAGTGGTATCTATGTTCACAGTCCTTTCTTCCCGCAGATGTTGATGAATGCCAGGCTATTCCTGGCATATGCCAGGGAGGAAACTGCATCAATACAGTGGGCTCTTTTGAATGCAAATGCCCTGCTGGCCACAAGCAGAGTGAAACTACCCAGAAATGTGAAGGTGAGTGTCTGTACTTTGGGGGACATGTCTGTCTTAGTGATGACTCTGAATCCAGTAAAGTCATAACTTCATTTTGAATTTTGGAAGAATTTAATCAGAATTACAATTTTTAATATGAAAATAAAGGTGTAGATGTTAGAATAGTTTTGTCGTGGTTTTTATATATACATTTTAAGTCTATTTATTTTGAGAGAGACAGAGACAGCACTAGTGGGGGAGGGGCAGAGAGAGAAGGAAAGACAGAATCCCAAGCAGGCTCCATGCTACCCACCCATGCTGCTGGTGCAGAGCCTGATGCGGGGGGCTCGAACTCACTAAACCTGGATATCATGACCTGAGCCGAAACCAAGAGTCTGACACTTAACCCACCGAAACACCCAGGCACCCCCTTGGTTTGTGTATTTAATGGGCTTGATTTGGAAAGAGCCAATGAGCATTTTACAAGGGGTATGTTATCTCAGTTTCTTTGTTGCAGTGGAAATGGGAATAATCCAGCCTTTTATATTTTTCCTTAATAAGGTCGTTTTCCATTTTACTTACAAAATTATATCAAAGATTAAAATTCTGAGTGAAGTACAATGTCCTGTGTTAAATGATGCATTCATTAGAAGGTGGCACTCTATTATAAAATAAGTATTTGGATTTTTTATTGAATATTGTTTCTTGGTGGCTGCCAAATTAAAAAAATAAAAAAGATACTTAATTGACTCAGAATTTGGAAATACCACAACAGGTATTCTGTGAAAGAATAGCTTACTCAAATAAAGATCTCAAAAATTAATACTTTTCTGTAATGTGATTATTATATTCAATGTGAACTGAATGTAATTTTGAAATGTGCACTCCATAAGCATTCCTCAAATAGACTAAAATCACTTGTTAAATTTACATGTGATCAAAAGTTTTATCACTATTAGAAAATTCAGGAAGCTTCTAAAGGTATCTAGCTTTCCTAACTTGGATACTTAGAATGATGTATACATCTAGTAGTATTGAAATATAATGCTTATCTTTAGAATTACTACTTACATCGATTTATTTCCATTAAGATAGTTTTCTGAAGACAAATATTATGTTTATTCTAATTTTTTGTGACAGAAGCCTTGTCTACTGAAAGTTTAGAAAAAATTGCTTCCAGACATTGGTTTTTGGCACTCTGGCTTACCTGAGGTAGATAAATGTGAATCTGAAGTTACATGGGAAATTCAGTAAATTAAAACTTTATTCCGTATGCCTGCTATGATCTTTTGTGGAAGTATTTTTCGAGTTATGTACACTAAAAGTAGCAAATATATATTATAGTTGCTTCCCGCGAAGAAATTGTCACAAGTTTATTTAGACCCATTTACCTTCAGTAACTAAACTCAACTCAGCTTCTAGTGTACATAATTAAGTCTTCTAATCTTTCCCTTTCCAAAAGGCAGTATTTGGGTTTTGGTTTTTTTTTTTTGTTGCTTAGTTATAAAAAGTCTTATCCTTCTCTGTAGGGAAAAAAATGGGAAAAAGGTAAAATCTAAAGTTTAATTATAGAAGACAAACAGGAATACCAACTGTTTTATTGGACAAGAGGTAGAGGCAAACCGAACCAGAGGCCTGGGTATCCATGCTATGATTTCCACACCAGAAATCATAATTTCATGAACCCAGGGGAAACATATCATTCTATGTTTTATATTTGCCCTGTTGCCTTTCTAGTTTTGCTTTAAGTTAATCTTTACAATTTTATATATTTTATATCATTATGGCTTAATTTCATGCTCCCCCAAAAGACAAGGTGGTAAAATGTGGTTAATTATTTTTAAAAAACCAATAAATTCTCTCTGAAACTCTGAGGGAGAAGAACGTCCATGTAGTTTATGTTGCTTCAATACAATATTGATAACCAAAGTCTGCCTGTTTGGAAAGGTTAAGAAAAATACTTGGCAGATGGGGAAATTATCTAAGCGAGCATAGGAATTGGACTAGTGAGTTGGGGACCTGCATAAGGTCTGGGTTATATTGCTGTGTCCCTGCTACTTCTTGTATTTCCTTCCTGGCTTCTTTTGGGGTTATTCTATGACTTTTGTCATTCTGCTTCACTTTTTACTTCTGAAATACTATCCAAACAAGATGCAAGGGTCGTGGACTTAGGAGCAAAGACAGGGTTTGATTGTAGGTGAGAAGGCACAGCCACTGACTGATGAAAGTGGTTGTGACATATTCCCATTAATCATCATACAATGTATTTCTTCTTAGTTGAAAATAGAGTGAGCCTTTTCTACATCACATTTCATCAAAACAACATATAGAGCCAAGGCAGAGTTTGGAGAGAGACAGTGCAACTCTTTATTCGCACTTGTCTATGTTCTTTAGGAAAGGGGGCTGTTGATGTAATGTAGGCACCACCCAGAGCCTGAGTCCAGTCCTCTCCTTTCTTACTTCCTGCCCAGACAGCCAAATCCACTTAGCCATTGCCCAGAAAGAATTATGTGATTTAATATTTGGGATTGGTGGGGAATAGCAGAATTGGAAGAAGTGGTGATTAGAATTTGAAAACTAAAGGTTTTATGAAGCCTTTACTTTGTGTATAAGTCCTATTTATTTGGATATGTCTTAAAAGTAACTATTATCAATTTTCCTTAAGTAATAGTGTTCTTTTATGTAAAATATCAAGTGGTATTTCCTTACATAAAACTAT
This sequence comes from Herpailurus yagouaroundi, assembly GCF_014898765.1. NCBI lineage: Eukaryota > Metazoa > Chordata > Mammalia > Carnivora > Felidae > Herpailurus > Herpailurus yagouaroundi. The sequence goes on along the minus strand of NW_024412423.1, from coordinate 16,200,754 downwards.
TTAATGTAATTGGTAGCATAATGTATCTGGAAAGACAGTAAACTATTGCTACACTCAGCAACAGCTTTGAATTACTGTCAGTTTATGTACAGTTTATACAGTGTCAGTGTAAAATGTTGACATGAATGTAAAGTTAGTAATTGCCCTAAATAAAAATGTAACCATAGCAATTACTTTTGACCCACTGTCAAAGGTAAGATATTTTAGTTTTCTATGTGGATTATAATGTGAGCATAAAACATAGTAGTACTGGAAGATTTACATGAAAATGATACCCTTTCTATTTCTCTTTAGCACATATTCTATTTCTATTCATACAGCAATGAAGTTCTCTAAAGAAATATTTTTTTCAATCTTTAAGTTACTGGGTCTGTTCAGAAATAAGAAAGGGGCACCTGGGTGGCTCTGTTGGTTAAGCATCCAACTTCAGCTAAAGTCATGATCTCATGGTTTATGAGTTCCAGTCCCTTATGAGGGTCTGTGCTGATAGTGCAGAGCCGTCCTGGGATTCTCTCTCTCATTCTCTCTCTCTCTCTCTCTCTCTCTCTCTCTCTCTCTCTCAAAAAAAAGAGAGAGAGAAAAGAAATAAGAAGGTAACCAACATTTTGAATCTGAGCGATTTGGGGAAATGGTGGCCGCATTAACAGCAAAGTGAGCTTATTAACTTTAAAAAATTGTGTTACTGTTCTGTTTTGTTTTTTGGTGTGTATCTGTTTGTTGACCATTGGGTAAGATCCTTGAGGGAAAAAAAAACTCTGTCTTGTTTATTGCTGTATCCCAGAGCCTGGAGCTTCTGCTGCTGTATTGCAGAGGCTCCTAAAAAAAAAATATGTATTGAGTAATTGGGAGTAGGTTGTATAATCAGTTAATTTCCTTGACTTGGGTTGAATGTGCAAGAAGGTAAAATATGGGGCCAGAGTTAAAATTGTGTTTGGAAAGAGGCCAGTGTTCCTTATTATGGGAATTTTGCCTTCATCTGACTTTTTTTTTTTCATTTTCTTAATAATCTTATTTTGCTCTGGTTGCCATTCGGAGACAAAGAGCATACATGTGAAGTGCAATTTGGCATTTTTAGACCTTTGTGTCATTGTCCCTCTTGATCATATGCAGGTATTACTTCTAAGGTCAGGGACCTTCCCTGTCTATTTAAAAGAAAGAACTGTCTTCTGCTTGTTCATTGGGATGTCTTCTTAACTAAAATCTTATCCTGAAAGGCTTGTCCTGCTGAATATTTAAGTTTGGATATACATAGTTTATACCAAAGTAGAAAAAAAAAAAATGGTGGGCTGGCCTTCATCTCCTGAGTCCAGTGTCTGAAATGCATGACTCAGTATCTGTCTTGAGGCTTCTTTTCGTTTTATATCATTGGCTGGGTGGATTCTCATACTTGACAATCTGAGCCCAAAGCAGAAAGGAGTATTCATTTCTGTGTGTGTGTGTGTGTGTGTGTGTGTGTGTGTGTGTGTGCGTGTGTGCACGCGCATGCACGCCTGTCTTGTCTGTCTGTCTAAGGGAGAATCCATTATTTCCCCTCTTCACTCACTTAAGGTCCCAGATTCAGTTTAGCCCCTCAGGTCTACTGAAGTCAAGTTGTATTTCTCCTGGGCCACTTTGGCTCCAAAATCTTTTCCCAGTTCGGTTGTACAGCGGGGAAAATGATCTGTTGTTGGAATAAACTATTTCTTCATATCCAAAAGGAAGGTTTTTTCGCTTACTTTATTCAGAGATTCATTCATCCAAATATCCATTTAATTTAAATGGAGAAGAGAAGTCGCACACATCACTATAACATGGAAGCGTATGTTAGAAGGGCCCAGTAGTTTTCTTTTTTATAATGAAATACGTTACTCTGAATTTCAGTCCACTTGGAGAAAGCGCAGGTAGATGCCAGATGTCCTTGCATGATCCCCGCCTTCCAGACTATACCTTCTTTAACATTCTCTGAGCTACTTACTCTTTCCTGGCTTAAATGGAAGGCAGGAAAATAGCATCATTGTATTGGAAAGCTTCCCTTCAATGGCTCTTTATATGTCAAATAGTTGTTTGCAATTTATTCTGAAGAGTCTTCAGCTTTGTTCCATTACCACAGCACTTCACTGTTTGAGATTTGTGACAACAAATATATTTATTTATGCTCATGAAACTCATGAAACTCATTGGCACAGTATCCTTAGTTGCAGTTCCAACTCTGCTTTGATAAACCATGGAAAGTAATCTTCTGTCCCGAACTAAAAACTGCTTTCTTTTACTCACATTACCAAAAAATGTGTTAACTTGAAAATAAATAATTAATAGATTCATTGACTGTTTTCCAACAGGGAAACTACATATTAAAATTGATATTTAAATAGGGGGGTTGTAAACACTGGAAGCACATAAAACTTTTTAAGTCATCAATTTAGAAACCACAAAACTATCCTTTTAAAATCCTTTTTGGAGGCGCGCCTGGGTGGCTCAGTCGGTTAAGTGGCCGACTTTGGCTCAGGTCACCATCTCGCGGTCTGTGAGTTCAAGCCCCACATCGGGCTCTGTGCTGACAGCTCAGAGCCTGGAGCCTGTTTCAGATTCTGTGTCTCCCTCTGTCTCTGACCCTCCCCTGTTCATGCTCTGTCTCTCCCTGTCTCAAAAATAAATAAAACGTTAAAAAAAATTTTAAATCCTTTTTGGGGAGCCTGTGTGGTTCAGTTGGTTAAACATCCAACTCTTGATTTCGGCTCAGGTCACGATTTCACAGTTTATGAGTTTGAGCCCCAGTTTCGGGCTCTGCACTAAAAGTGCGGAACTTGCTTACGATTTTCTCTTTCCCTCTCTCTCTCTGCCTCTCCCCTCTTCTCTCTCTCTCTCTCTCTCTCTCTCTCAAAAATACATAAACTTTAACAAAATCCTTGGGGTCCTTGGGTGGCTCAGTCAGTTGAGTGTCTGACTTTGGCCCCTGTCATGATCTCACAGTTTGTGGGTTCGAACTCTTCGTCAGGCTCTGTGATGACAGCTCAGAGCCTGGAGCCTGTTTCGGGTTCTGTGTCTCCCTCTCTCTCTGCCCCTCCCCTGCTCACACTTTGTCTCTCCCTGTCTCAAAAATGAATAAACATTAAAAAAAAAAATAAACAAAAATCCTTAAAAAACTTACAACACTATAGTTAAAACATAAATTCTCCCTCCCTTAAATAAAAAAGCCAGGTTGTTAAACCAAACCTACTTTATGCACCATAACAAATAAGTTATTCCTCTATCACAGTACTTTTTTACCTTGTATTTTAAATATTTTTCTTGTCTGATTGCCAGCAGAGTATATGTAGCACCCAAATATGTTAATAAAAGTTAGTATTTATGGAGCACTTAGTATGTTACAGATAACACTTAAGCCACTTTAAGTGGGTTTTCTTGTTAAATTATCAATACAGTGGTGTGAGGTTAGTTGCTGTCATTAACCCACTGTACAGATGAGGAAACTGAAGCCCAGAGAAGTTAAATAACTTTGTGGAAGTCACGTGGTTTAGAAACTGCAGAACCAGGATTCTACCCTGCTAGATTTACTCAAGTTTTCACTCAGCTAGAGGGGTTGAATGAACAAGGGGGAATGACCAGGCAGCACCTACTTCGGCCCACAGGTCGCATTTACAGGGGGAATCTCGTGGAATCAGCAACAGCAACAGCATCGTGGTTCTCTTCTTTGTTCGTTGCATGATGTGGTAGTGCGTGCAGTCCAGCAAGGCTAGAATTAGACCCACTTTAGTGATCTTGGCCCTCCTGTGGAGTGTGGGTGGTCAGAAGTAGCATCATCTCTCTCTTTTGATACAATCAAGGCTGAAAAAATATGGAACCTTGACCTTCAAGTCTGTTTCTTGTCCTCAGCCTTCATGAGTGGTGAACCTTCCCTTTGTGCATCAGGGTTCGGGGCCTCAGACTTGAGACTGCAGATGCATGGCCTGACGGTTCCCTGGCTCCAGCCCCCATCCACCGTCTCAGCCCTTTACCAGGATTGGCCAGTTTAAGTGCTCACGTGTGGCTGGTTTCCATGGAGCCTCTGGGGAGCCTCCCAAGGGCTGATTCTTGAAAAACTTAACTTCTCTCTAATGGGTGTTTTACTGTCTCTCATGGGTGCTGTATCAGCTATTTAGTCCATGGGTTTTTGCTCTGTATTCTGTTCATTAAAATGAAAATTTACTGTGTACCGCTGTACTAAAATACCCTAGTCACCATGACTTCAGAATTGAAGATTCATCTTAAAAGAACCAAAGATACAACTATCAGCAGAATAAACAGTGGGGTTAAAAACAATCATGAGAATTTTTATATTGTTTTAGATCTGAGAAAGCATTATGTAGTAGGTTATTTCACCTAAAAACCATGTGGTATAGGTCAGTAATTTCAGCTACAGAAAATACAAATTGCATGGCAATAATAGAAAAAATAAGTGCTACAAGCAAGAATAAAAGGCAAATGATAAACAGAGAAAAACATTTGCAACTTGTAACACAAAGACAAATTTTTCTAATACATAAGTTCTACAAATCATTAAGAAAAATATCTAATAAAATTATTCAAGGATATGAACCGACTATTGACAAGGGCAATACCAGTGACTGTTAAATACCCAGAAACATGCTTGTCCTTCCTTAGAATAAGAAAGTGCAAAATAAAACTATGAGATACCATGTTTACCTATAAACTTGGATAAAATGAAAATTCTAATGTAAAAGTATTTTTTAATATTTATTTATTTATTTATTTATTTATTTATTTATTTATTTATTTATTT
>NW_024412423.1:16187532-16195985 GCF_014898765.1 Herpailurus yagouaroundi | reverse complement strand
TTTATTTATTTATTTATTTATTTATTTATTTATTTATTTATTTATTTTGAGAGAGAGAGAGAGAGACCGAGCACATGAGCAGGGAAGAAGCAGAGAGAGAAGGAGACACAGAATCTGAGGCAAGCTCCAGGCTCTGAGCTGTCAGCACGGAGCCCGAGGCTGGGCTCGAATGCACCAACTCTGAGATCATGATCTGAGCTGAAGTCTGACACTTAACTGACTGAGCCACCCAGGCGCCCCTGTAATGTAAAAGTATTAATTAAGGTTTTGGGAAACAGATACTCTCACAAATTCCTGACAAGAGTATAAAGTTGGTATGACCTCTGTAGAGAGCAATTTAGAATTATCTGTCAAAATTACAAATGTATTTAACATTTAACCTATAAATTTTATTTTTTTTAAGTTTACAAAAAAGTTTTAATTTGTTTTTGAGAGAGAGACAGAGCACAAGCAGGGGAGGGGCAGAGAGAGGAGACACAGAGTCTGTGATGCAAGCTCCGAGCCCAACTCAGGGCTCAAACTCCTGAACCACAAGATGATCAAGACCTGAGCCAAAGTCAGACACTTAACTGACTGAGCCACCCAGGCGCCCCTAACCCATAAATCTTAATTCTAAGAATTTATCCTCAGTCAAGGATTTTGACTATTTATACTCAGTCAAGAAATGATGGACTTAGAAGATTATCCCTTCTGTCTTTTTTGTAATAGCAAAATGTAGTAACATACACATGATAGTAAACCGATTAAATTCTGAAGCATGTACACAGTGGAAGATATTCATCCTTAAAAAATAAAAAAAAAACATTGTGGACACTTTACATATTGATATAAAAGTGTGATTAAGACATATTGTTGCATGGCAAATGACAGTTGCAAAACGTTTTCATTGAAAAGAGTATATTTGTGTGTGCTTGTGTTTGCCTATTTATACACAGAATGCTCATGGAAGGATATTAGAAAATTGGCATCATTCAATATTTTGAGGGTGAAAACATTTTGGGGGAGCAGGGGATGGTCAAGAGACTTCTCATTGGGTGCTCTGGCGTAAGTTTTTTACTTTAACCATGTAAATGTATCGCTTATTCAAAAAAATTAACAGAGATGAAGGTGACAAGAAGCCTCATTTATTTGTTATCTTCCTTGTTAAGCTTTCAACACATTCCTGTAGCAAAACTCTGGTCTCCTTCCTGGTGGGCTGGAACAGTGCACACAGACCTTTTAGAGTGTTGTCACGGGGCATTGCAGCCTCTGTTCCCTGGAGCACTAAATATGTCCACGTGCATTACACACTGCCACGCAGATGATGTATGCATTTCTAATACTTACTGATGAGAAATAAAAGTCTAGGATTTGAGCAGAATTACACTTGATCTGAAAACTATTACTTTTGCAAATCAGTAAATCTTTAGGAGCCCTGAATGAAATGTATTTGGCTTTAACAGTTCTCTCATTAATTGCTGTTCAGGAAAAAAAAAATGTCATTGAAATATGTTTAGTGGCTGGAAATAGAAGTAAAATCTCAAGACAGAGGTACGTCAGAAATGATAATCACAGTGAGGCTGATTAAAATTTGCTTTTGGCCAAAATAAAAGCATTATTTAAAAGAGTATATAGGATAGTCTATTGTGAAGAAAGGAGATGTTCTTAAATCACCTTAAATAAAAATCCAGTAAAATTCTGGTCATCAAATTGCAAATGAGCTACATGGCTCAGTGAAATTAGAACTTCACTTCATGGCTCATTGAAATTAGGTATCAAAACACAGGCTGCTCCTTTGCAATTATGTGGGTTAGGACTTTCAAAGTATAAAACAGACAAATTTTCCTCTAGTCTATGGAGTTTGCATTTGTTTATTTCTGAGATTTTTCTCTGTCTCTGTCTCTGTATTTGCCTCTGTTTCTGTCTCTCAAATATATATACACATATACAGACACATATTTGTGTGTGTTTGTGTGTGTGTGTGTGTGTGTGTGTTGTCCTTTTCTCAGGTGCACACAATTATACTAATCATAGTGTTTGTTTCATGACATAATCTCATTATTCTACTCATAGCCAGCTTTTATTTGGTTAAATATCTTCAGTTATTTAATATGCACCAAAAAAAACCACCAAAAACAAAAGGTTCTGGGACCAGGACAATTAACTGCATGTGTCCATGGTACTATCCCCCCTCCCCTGCACCCACAACATAACCATCACCTTGAATACAGGATTCCACATTTTCTTTTCTTTTTAGATACTTTTATTACACCTATAGATATTCCATTTAGTATTATTACTATTATTTCAGGTTTTTAAAATTTCTTTAATGTATTCATTTTTGAGAGAGAGAGAGAGAGAGAGCACAAGCAAGGGAGGGGCAGAGAGAGAGAGGGAAACATAGAATCTGAAACAAGCTCCAGGCTCTGAGCTGTCAGCCCAGAACCCAATGTGGGGCTCAAACTCACGAACCACGAGTCATGACAGAAGCCGAAGTCAGATGCTTAATTGAGCCACCCAGGATCCCCTATTTCAGGTTTTTAAACATTATCAAAAAAAGTTTAGTACTGTGTGAAACTTGCTCTTTTCACTTAAATATTAAGGTTTTTAAAAATGTTTATTTATTTATTTTGAGAGAGAGAGGGAGACAGAATCTCAAGCAGGCTCCACACTGGCAGCAGGGAGCTGGATGGGGGGCTTGAACCCACGAACCATGAGATCATGACCTGAGTGCAAATCAAGAGCTGTATGCCTAACCAGCTGAGCCACCCAGGCTCTTAATATTATAATGATACAATTCATGTATATTGTTGCATGCTTTTCTAGTTCATCTTTAAGGTGAATAACCCGTTATATCCTATTATGTGGATATGCCTTAGTGTGTTTACCTGCTTATGCACTGGCGGGCATCGTTCCCTGGTTCTTTACGTTGTGGATATTGGCCCGCATACTTGCAGACACATATACTCTGTATGCTCTCTACACTGCTCTCCTGGGTATCTCCTTCAACGTAGAGCCTCGTGTTTCCCCTGGTTTGCTCAGCATGGACAGAGCTACACCATGGATTCAGGGTCACTTCGATTTTTCAGAGGGATATTTATCCTCTTTTTTGATCCAGTTATTTTTGAAAGGTGACTTATTTACATTTGTATTACATTTGTAATACAGTTACATTGTATTACATTTGTAATACAATTACATTGTATTACATTTGTATTGATGTATGTGTAAGCAGCTTAGGTCACAGCAGTGGTGGCATACTGGAGCCTTGTTCTGGCTTGCCGTTGCTCGGTGAAACATAGATTGAGAAACATAGAGCCTAATACTCTGCAAATTAGGGTGACCTCCATCTCTTCCCAGCTCTGTGTCTTACCCAGCATTCCACCCACATTGGCTGAGAAGCACCTGTTGAGTGATCCAGTGGTCCTCCCCTGGCTCATAGGGCTAACTCATTCTTCTAGATTGATCTTTAGGTCTCTTCCATGTGGTTTTGGGCTCCTTATATAGATTAAAGAATCATACAGGAGAAACAAAGCTACTGCAAACATTTCCGTATCTTTTGTATTTGTTTTTGTTTCGTAAATATTACAATTCATCTACATTTCCCCAGAACACGTACAAAGCATTACCAACTCTTGAACACAGCACTCTCCTGACTGCAGATTTCTGTATTCAGTCTTATTTTTAAGACACATCAAGAAAAGAGATGGAGACTGTAACCGCCTAACTCCTCCTTGAGAACAGGGTTGCTTCTGAGCAGTGCCAGGAAACTGGCAAAGATTGTTAAAACTCATCTTCCTCACCTTACTCCCCAGCCTTCCCACTCCCAGCTCCCCACACTCTCACCACTAGGAGCAAAATTAGGATTTTGTTTTAAAAAAAATTTTTTTTCAACGTTTTTATTTATTTTTGGGACAGAGAGAGACAGAGCATGAATGGGGGAGGGGCAGAGAGAGAGGGAGACACAGAACCGGAAACAGGCTCCAGGCTCCGAGCCATGAGCCCAGAGCCTGACACGGGGCTCGAACTCACGGACCGCGGATCGTGACCTGGCTGAAGTCGGACGCTTAACCGACTGCGCCACCCAGGCGCCCCTGGATTTTGTTTTTTAAACACAGGGACAGTAATGGAAACTTCTTTTTGGTTATGTCCTAGTGATGCCTCGGTGCCTACAACTAAATTGTCTTCAACTCCTCATTGTAAGTTTTGCTTCCCAAGCAGGTCCTCATAATCTGATTTTCAGACACTTTGCACAGTGCCTTTTAATAATTTTTTTTTTTGAGAATCAAAGCCTATCTGCATTCGTCACGCTTTCCTGTGTGTGCTAAGCAAAAGTGACATTCATCACAGTTGGTGTCTCTCTTTTCCCGTTAAAGTAGACAGTTACTTGTCATCAGATGAATTGGTAGTAAATGTTATTCTCATTAAGGAATCTGGTTTTCAGGGTGTTTCCATCTTGGGAGGCAGAGCGTTGAGTAGCTTAGAAATTTGGAGCAGATATTTGAAGAGTTAAAGTCTAAAATAGAAATCTGAAGCATTTATGCTTTTATAAACCATTTGGGAAGGGCATAGTGACTAGTTGCCAGAAATGCATTGGCATTTCCAGGTTTGACTTTTAGAAAGCCCCTGTGTGTCTCATGTGTGGAAAACAGCACATCCAAGAAAGTGTGACCAGTGGGAAAGAGCGATATAGGCATCTAGGTGAGCAGCCAAACAGCAGTCCAGAGCTGACGTTTGAGGCAAAATTAGCACCTATCACTTTCTCGTATATTTATCACAAGTTGCCAGCCTACGCTCTTTCAGTTTCTTCCCACAAATGATTTTCGCTATAAAAACACATGCATTAAATATCTTGGACACTACCTTGACAGTCTTAGCTGACAGTGGTATTTCCTAGGCAATTCCTGAAGTGACATCACTCCCTAATTTCAACCTAAAGAAGATGGTTTACATGGAAAGTGGCACACATAGTTTTCTGTGAAAGCCTGGAGGAGAAAGAGTTCTTTATTTGAAGCACAGTGGGTAACATCATTTTTATGACCATGAGGTCTGTGAAAAAAAAATACATATTCCAAAAGAAAATCATCCAACGACAACAAAATAACCTTTAGCATGTGACTAGCGTGGTGAATCAAAATGAAGAATATTTAGATCACATTTAAAAAAATTTTTTTAACCTTTATTTATTTTTGAAACAGAGAGAGACAGAGCATGAACCGGGGAGGGTCAGAGAGAGAGGGAGACACAGAATCTGAAACAGGCTCCAGGCTCTGAGCTGTCAGCACAGAGCCCGACGCAGGGCTCAAACCCACAGACCGCGGGATCATGACCTGAGCCAAAGTCAGACACTTAACCGACTGAGCCACCCAGGCACCCCTTAGATCACATTTTAACTTTGTTTTTTTTTAACAGATTTATGTTTTAAAATTTTTATTCCAATAGCAAGAGAACATGCTAGAGAGAAATGGCGATCTAAGTTTTAAGTCCAACTTGGAAAAATAAAGGTGCAGAAAGAACAGAGTATAATGAGTGGCCAAATAGCCCAAGATTTAGGACCCAAATGTGAGGGCCTATACTGCAGCTGCACTGTGTGCAAACTGTGTTATTTTGAACAAATTAATGCCTTCATCTCTACAGTAGAGATAATCATCTTTTGTGGGAAGCTTTTTATGAGTATCCTATAAAATAAACAAAGCATCTGGCACTTTAGGTCTTTGTTAAAGAAGGCAAGGATAGCACAAATTAGTTGTAAAAAAATCCAGTAAATCATGTGATTTGAGATCTTAAAAAATAATTGCAAAAGAGTTCTAATATAGCATTTCAATTATGACTTGTAAGTTTCCCATAAATGAGCTCTTTTCATTCTTAAAAAAAAAAAAAAAAAAAGACCTACAAGTACATGTATTTGCCTAGTCTGATGGAAGTGTTAACAAACAATTAAATGCACCCAAATCCATCATCATGAAGAGGGAACATGGAAGTGGGAGTTCAAGATTATCCATTAATTCCTGACTTCGTGCCAGCCTGTTTTATTTCCCTAGCCTCAGTCCCACCCAAATTACAGACATGGACATTTGAGACCCGGAGGACTTGATTTTTTTAGCATAACTCAATGGTCAGGAAATTGCATTTTAGTGGACTCGGGAAAAATTTCCCAAATGGTGGGAACCAATATTGTTTCCTCAGTACCATTGTATATTTAAACCCTTTTTTAAAAAATATGACTAAGAAAGCATGGTAAAGTAATATACATGATTCCTGAAGTTCAGTGTCTGCTGGAGATCCCTGGAAAAATTGAGAGCCTCCAAAACCCCTTTCTCAGAGACATAAAATTAGCTGTGTGTTACTGATAGGAAAATCTATTCTACCCTGGATTTAAAGGATCAGACGAACATTTTGAACTTTGCCTTTGGGAAAAAAATATACAAACTGAAATATGCCTCCTTCTCTCTTCATTTTACTTCCCAAATAAATGTTGTTTCATGATGGAAGTGGAAAAGCAATAATGCAGACCAAAATAAACAAAATAAAATGCTAGTTTTATAATCTTCTGGATGTGTATCTTTAGCTTCTATGGAAAAAAAAAAAGTCATAGAGAAAGAAAAGCTATTTCACAAATTACCATGGCTCAGTGCCTGAAGGAAATTAGTCTGCTCTAAGGAAATATCCTGCTGTAGCCCAGTAAAAATGTAACAAAACTTGAAATACAATACCTATGTCCACGACTGCATTTCTTGCAAGTGTTGTTCCTTACTGACCTTCTATATAGTCATTCACTACCCAGGCATTGAAAAATGTGTGAAGTATTAAAGAAAAATTTCACAGGCTGAGAATTTCTTATAGATGCTTTCATCTAGTAAGCATGTAAATGAACATAGCTGTGATGATGCTTGAATTGTCTTTTTTTTTTTTTTCTAAGTCCCAAGCTAGGAATCTCTCCAATTTCAGTATGAGGTGTTTGTCATCTATACTTTGCCTTTGCTGAATGTTAATACAATTAATTTTAAGGATAATATCAGTGATGTTGAAAATTTTAGCTGCAGTCCACTGCTGTATTGGCTACACGGTCAGGTAAATCGTTTCTCCAAGTACCTGCTGTTTTATGAAAGACAAGTACTTTAAATAGTCCTCATTCCAAAGACACAAAAGTAAAAATCAACAAACAAATAAATGAATTTAGTTATAGTATCAGCAAGTTTCTTTCAGTGTGATCATGTGGGTAGTAGGTGAGTTGCTATGTTTTCGATAAGCTTTGGTGTTCCTAGGGGGCTATGGTGTCATATGTCCCATGTTAACATGTCTTGTTTAGTTTATCTATTTTAAAGACTATCTGAAGAATATTTTTGTCCCAGAAAACAGCAACACATAAGTAGGACAACATCCTATTGTCCCAGAAAACAGCAACACATAAATAGGACAACATCCAGGCTGAGTTGTTGGTTTGTATTATCTAGCATGGCTAAATTCTGGTGAATGGCAAAAGACAATTTGGGAATATTTATCAACATCTGTGTGCCATCATAGTAAATTTAGTATGAGTTGATTTAACAAACTATAGCTGATGCTTATCTGAAGCATAATAAACATGTTCTTTATAAGATTTCATCTTCCAAACTCTTGGAAATGCCACCAGGACTATGTAACTGTAAATAAAAATTTCCCTTCTTCCATTTGTGAAAGAATACCATAATAGTTCTACCATAGAAGTAAACAGCTTTTCATTTAGTTCTTATCTGTATCAAGGACTATAGTAATGATCTCTGATTCAGACCAATAAGTATTATTTGGCAGTTAATAATAATAATAACAAAAACCTGATAGAGAAGAGGATCATAAAAGTAATATATAATAATATGTAATAAAAAAGTAATAAAAAATCCTTTAGTGTTCGAGTTTAACTTAAAATGTATTTGTAGATCATTTTCTAATCCTCTCTTACAGGAAGTTTGGAAATGTTTTTGAGGGTAGTTTCCCAGATGTTATTCTGAGCTTTTATTGTTATTTTAATGTCACCAAAATGCTTTGAGTTCGCGTTTGACTTTTTTTTTTTCAACTGACATGCAGTTGACACACAGTGTCGCATTAGTTCAGGTGCACAACATGGTGATTCTACAATTCTATACATTACTCAGTGCTTACCATGATAAAGTGTAATCGCTGTACAACATTCTTACAGTATAAGTGACTATTTCCCTATGCTGTATTTTTCATCTCTGTGACTTATTTATTTTATAACCAGAAGTTTTTTTTATCTCTCAATACCCTTTAGCCGTTTTGCCCAACCCCTGACTCACCACCTTTCTGGCAGCCACCAATTTGTTCTCTGTATTTAAGAGTCTGTTTTTAGTTTGTTCAATATTTAGATTCCACATATGAGTGAAATCATATGGTATTTGTATTTATCTGACTTATTTCACATAGTATAATACCTCCAGATCTGTCCATGTTATTGCAAATGGCAAGATCTTCTTTTT
>NW_024412423.1:16145799-16187432 GCF_014898765.1 Herpailurus yagouaroundi | reverse complement strand
AAATTTATATATGAAATTTATTGTCAAATTGGTTTCCATACAACACCCAGTGCTCATCCCAAAAGGTGCCCTCCTCAATACCCATCACCCACCCTCTCCTCCCTCCCACCCCCCATCAACCCTCAGTTTGCTCTCAGTTCTCAACAGTCTCTTATGCTTTGGCTCTCTCCCACTCTAACCTCTTTTTTTTTTTTTTTCCTTCCCCTCCCCCATGGGTTCCTGTTAAGTTTCTCAGGATCCACATAAGAGTGAAACCATATGGTATCTGTCTTTCTCTGTATGGCTTATTTCACTTAGCATCACACTCTCCAGTTCCATCCACGTTGCTACAAAAGGCCATATTTCATTTTTTCTCATTGCCACGTAGTATTCCATAGTGTATATAAACCACAATTTCTTTATCCATTCATCAGTTGATGGACATTTAGGGTCTTTCCATAATTTGGCTATTGTTGAAAGTGCTGCTATGAACATTGGGGTACAAGTGTCCCTATGCATCAGTACTCCTGTGTCCCTTGGATAAATTCCTAGCAGTGCTATTGCTGGGTCATAGGGTAGGTCTATTTTTAATTTTCTGAGGAACCTCCACACTGCTTTCCAGAGCGGCTGCACCAATTTGCATTCCCACCAACAGTGCAAGAGGGTTCCCGTTTCTCCACATCCTCTCCAGCATCTATAGTCTCCTGATTTGTTCATTTTGGCCACTCTGACTGGCGTGAGGTGATATCTGAGTGTGGTTTTGATTTGTATTTCCCTGATAAGGAGTGACGCTGAACATCTTTTCATGTGCCTGTTGGCCATCCGGATGTCTTCCGGATGTCTTTTCTGCCCATTTCTTCACTGGGTTATTTGCTTTTCGGGTGTGGAGTTTGGTGAGCTCTTTATAGATTTTGGATACTAGCCCTTTGTCCGATATGTCATTTGCAAATATCTTTTCCCATTCCGTTGGTTGCCTTTTAGTTTTGTTGGTTGTTTCCTTTGCTGTGCAGAAGCTTTTTATCTTCATAAGGTCCCAGTAATTCACTTTTGCTTTTAATTCCCTTGCCTTTGGGGATGTGTCGAGTAAGAGATTGCTACGGCTGAGGTCTGAGAGGTCTTTTCCTGCTTTCTCCTCTAGGGTTTTGATGGTTTCCTGTCTCACATTCAGGTCCTTTATCCATTTTGAGTTTATTTTTGTGAATGGTGTGAGAAAGTGGTCTAGTTTCAACCTTCTGCATGTTGCTGTCCAGTTCTCCCAGCACCATTTGTTAAAGAGACTGTCTTTTTTCCATTGGATGTTCTTTCCTGCTTTGTCAAAGATGAGTTGGCCATACGTTTGTGGGTCTAGTTCTGGGGTTTCTATTCTATTCCATTGGTCTATGTGTCTGTTTTTGTGCCAATACCATGCTGTCTTGATGATGACAGCTTTGTAGTAGAGGCTAAAGTCTGGGATTGTGATGCCTCCTGCTTTGGTGTTCTTCTTCAAAATTACTTTGGCTATTCGGGGCCTTTTGTGGTTCCATATGAATTTTAGGATTGCTTGTTCTAGTTTCGAGAAGAATGCTGGTGCAATTTTGATTGGGATTGCATTGAATGTGTAGATAGCTTTGGGTAGTATTGACATTTTGACAATATTTATTCTTCCAATCCATGAGCAGGGAATGTCTTTCCATTTCTTTAAATCTTCTTCATTTACCTTCATAAGCTTTCTATAGTTTTCAGCATACAGATCCTTTACATCTTTGGTTAGATTTATTCCTAGGTATTTTATGCTTCTTGGTGCAATTGTGAATGGGATCAGTTTCCTTATTTGTCTTTCTGTTGCTTCATTGTTAGTGTATAAGAATGCTACTGATTTCTGTACATTGATTTTGTATCCTGCAACTTTGCTGAATTCATGTATCAGTTCTAGCAGACTTTTGGTGGAATCTGTCGGATTTTCCATGTATAATACCATGTCATCTGCAAAAAGCGAAAGCTTGACTTCATCTTTGCCAATTTTGATGCCTTTGATTTCCTTTTGTTGTCTGATTGCTGATGCTAGAACTTCCAGCACTATGTTAAACAACAGTGGTGAGAGTGGGCATCCCTGTCGTGTTCCTGATCTCAGGGAAAAAGCTCTCAGTTTTTCCCCGTTGAGGATGATGTTAGCTGTGGGCTTTTCATAAATGGCTTTTATGATCTTTAAGTATGTTCCTTCTATCCCGACTTTCTCAAGGGTTTTTATTAAGAAAGGGTGCTGGATTTTGTCAAAGGCCTTTTCTGCATCGATTGACAGGATCATATGGTTTTTCTCTTTTTTTTTTGTTAATGTGATGTATCACGTTGATTGATTTGCGAATGTTGAACCAGCCCTGCATCCCAGGAATGAATCCCACTTGATCATGGTGTATAATTCTTTTTATATGCCGTTGAATTCGATTTGCTAGTATCTTATTGAGAATTTTGGCATCCATATTCATCAGGGATATTGGCCTGTAGTTCTCTTTTTTTACTGGGTCTCTGTCTGGTTTAGGAATCAAAGTAATACTGGCTTCATAGAATGAGTCTGGAAGTTTTCCTTCCCTTTCTATTTCTTGGAATAGCTTGAGAAGAATAGGTATTATCTCTGCTTTAAACGTCTGGTAGAACTCCCCTGGGAAGCCATCTGGTCCTGGACTCTTATTTGTTGGGAGATTTTTGATAACCGATTCAATTTCTTCACTGGTGATGGGTCTGTTCAAGCTTTCTATTTCCTCCTGATTGAGTTTTGGAAGAGTGTGGGTGTTCAGGAATTTGTCCATTTCTTCCAGGTTGTCCAATTTGTTGGCATATAATTTTTCATAGTATTCCCTGATAATTGTTTGTATCTCTGAGGGATTGGTTGTAATCATTCCATTTTCATTCATGATTTTATCTATTTGGGTCATCTCCCGTTTCTTTTTGAGAAGCCTGGCTAGAGGTTTGTCAATTTTGTTTATTTTTTCAAAAAACCAACTCTTGGTTTCGTTGATCTGCTCTACAGTTTTTTTAGATTCTATATTGTTTATTTCTGCTCTGATCTTTATTATTTCTCTTCTTCTGCTGGGTTTAGGCTGCCTTTGCTGTTCTGCTTCTATTTCCTTTAGGTGTGCTGTTAGATTTTGTATTTGGGATTTTTCTTGTTTCTTGAGATAGGCCTGGATTGCAATGTATTTTCCTCTCAGGACTGCCTTTGCTGCGTCCCAAAGCGTTTGGATTGTTGTATTTTCATTTTCGTTTGTTTCCATATATTTTTTAATTTCTTCTCGAATTGCCTGGTTGACCCACTCATTCGTTAGTAGGGTGTTCTTTAACCTCCATGCTTTTGGAGGTTTTCCAGACTTTTTTCTGTGGTTGATTTCCAGCTTCATAGCATTGTGGTCTGAAAGTATGCATGGTATGATTTCAATTCTTGTAAACTTATGAAGGGCTGTTTTGTGACCCAGTATATGATCTATCTTGGAGAATGTTCCATGTGCACTCGAGAAGAAAGTATATTCTGTTGCTTTGGGATGCAGAGTTCTAAATATATCTGTCAAGTCCATCTGATCCAATGTCTCATTCAGGGCCCTTGTTTCTTTATTGACCGTGTGTCTAGATGATCTATCCATTTCTGTAAGTGGGGTGTTAAAGTCCCCTGCAATTACCACATTCTTATCAATAAGGTTGCTTGTGTTTATGAGTAATTGTTTTATATATTTGGGCGCTCCGGTATTCGGCGCATAGACATTTATAATTGTTAGCTCTTCCTGATGGATAGACCCTGTCACTATTATATAATGTCCTTCTTCATCTCTTGTTACAGCCTTTAATTTAAAGTCTAGTTTGTCTGATAGAAGTATGGCTACTCCAGCTTTCTTTTGGCTTCCAGTAGCATGATAAATAGTTCTCCATCCCCTCACTCTCAATCTAAAGGTGTCCTCAGGTCTAAAATGAGTCTCTTGTAGACAGCAAATAGATGGGTCTTGTTTTTTTTATCCATTCTGATACCCTATGTCTTTTGGTTGGCGCATTTAATCCATTTACATTCAGTGTTATTATAGAAAGATATGGGTTTAGAGTCATTGTGATGTCTGTATGTTTTATGCTTGTAGTGATGTCTCTGATACTTTGTCTCACAGGGTCCCCCTTAGGATCTCTTGTAGGGCTGGTTTAGTGGTGACAAATTCCTTCAGTTTTTGTTTGTTTGGGAAGACCTTTATCTCTCCTTCTATTCTAAATGACAGGCTTGCTGGATAAAGGATTCTCGGCTGCATATTTTTTCTGTCTAGCACACTGAAAATCTCGTGCCAACTCTTTCTGGCCTGCCAAGTTTCAAAAGAGAGATCAGTCACGAGTCTTATAGGTCTCCCTTTATATGTGAGGGCACGTTTACCCCTTGCTGCTTTCAGAATTTTCTCTTTATCCTTGTATTTTGCCAGTTTCACTATGATATGTCGTGCAGAAGATCGATTCAAGTTACGTCTGAAGGGAGTTCTCTGTGCCTCTTGGATTTCAATGCCTTTTTCCTTCCCCACTTCAGGGAAGTTCTCAGCTATTATTTCTTCAAGTACCCCTTCAGCACCTTTCCCTCTCTCTTCCTCCTCTGGGATACCAATTATGCGTATATTATTTCTTTTTAGTGTATCACTTAGTTCTCTAATTTTCCCCTCATACTCCTGGATTTTTTTATCTCTCTTTTTCTCAGCTTCCTCTTTTTCCATAACTTTATCTTCTAGTTCACCTATTCTCTCCTCTGCCTCTTCAATGCGAGCCGTGGTGGTTTCCATTTTGTTATGCATTTCATTTAAAGCGTTTTTCAGCTCCTCGTGACTGTTCCTTAGTCCCTTGATCTCTGTAGCAAGAGATTCTCTGCTGTCAGCTATACTGTTTTCAAGCCCAGCGATTAATTTTATGACTATTATTCTAAATTCACTTTCTGTTATATTATTTAAATCCTTTTTGATCAGCTAATTAGCTGTTGTTATTTCCTGGAGATTCTTCTGAGGGGAATTCTTCCGCTTGGTCATTTTGGATAGTCCCTGACGTGGTGAGGACCTGCAGGGCACTTCCCCTGTGCTGTGGTGTATAACTGGAGTTGGTGGGTGGAGCCGCAGTCAGACCTGATGTCTGCCCCCAGCCCACCGCTGGGGCCACTGTCAGACTGGTGCGTGCCTTCTCTTCCCCTCTCCCAGGGGCGGGATTCACTGTGGGGTGGGGTGGCCTGTCTGGGCTACTTGCACACTGCCAGGCTTGTGATGCTGGGGATCTGGCGTCTTAGCTGGGGTGGGTAGGCAAGGTGCACAGGGGCAGGAGGGGCAGGCTTAGCTTGCTTCTCCTTAGGTGATCCACTTCAGGAGGGGCCCTGTGGCAGCAGGAGGGAGTCAGATCCGCTGCCGGAGATTTGGCTCCGCAGAAGCGCAGAGTTGGGTGTTTGCGCAGAGCGAGCAAGTTCCCTGGCAGGAACTGGTTCTCTTTGGGATTTTGGCTGGGGGATGGGCGGGGAAGATGGCGCTGGCGAGCACCTTTGTTCCCCACCAAACTGAGCTCTCTCGTCCGGGGGCTCAGCAGCTCTCCTTCCCTTTGTCCTCCAGCCTTCCCGCTTTCTGAGCAGAGCTGTTAACTTATGACCTCCCAGCCGCTAAGTCGCGCTTGCTGTCGGAACACAGTCCGTCAGGCCCCTCCGCTTTTTGCAAGCCAGACTTGGGGGCTCTGCTTGGCCGGCGAGCCGCCCCTCCGCCACGGCTCCCTCCCGCCAGTCCGTGGAGCGCGCACCGCCTCGCCGCCCTTCCTACCCTCTTCCGTGGGCCTCTCGTCTGCGCTTGGCTCCGGCGACTCCGTTCTGCTAATCCTCTGGTGGTTTTCTGGGTTATTTAGGCAGGTGTAGGTGGAATCTAAGTGATCAGCAGGACGCGCGGTGAGCCCAGTGTCCTCCTACGCCGCCATCTTCCTAGAGTCTCCAAGCCATTTCTTCTTTATCCATTCATCTGTTGATGGACACTTGGGTTACTTCCATATCTTAACCATTATAAATAATGCTGCAATAAGCATACTATTTTTGAATGAGTGTTTTTGTTGTCTTTGGGTAAATGCTCAGTAAGGGAATTACTAGATCATATGGTATTTCTATTTTTAGTATTTGAAGAGCCTCCATACTGTTTTTCACAGAGGGTGTACCAATTTTCATTCCCCCTAACAGTGCACAGGTGTTCTCTCTCTCCACATCCTCAGGAACAGAACACTTGATATTTCTTGTATTTTTGATACAGTCATTCTGATAGGAGTGAGGTGATACCTCGTTGTGATTTGGGTTTGCATCTTCCTGATGATTTATGACACTGAGCACCTCTTCGTGCGTCTTTTGGCCATCCGTAGGTTTTCTTTGGAAAAATGTCTATTCAGGGCCCCTGCCCACTTTTTTTTTTTTTTTAATTTTTTTTTTTTCAACGTTTGTTTATTTTTGGGACAGAGAGAGACAGAGCATGAACGGGGGAGGGGCAGAGAGAGAGGGAGACACAGAATCGGAAACAGGCTCCAGGCTCCGAGCCATCAGCCCAGAGCCTGACACGGGGCTCGAACTCACGGACCGCGAGATCGTGACCTGGCTGAAGTCGGACGCTTAACCGACTGCGCCACCCAGGCGCCCCTGCCTGTGTTTCTTTTTAGGAATATTATGGTCTCAAGTCTCACATTTAGGTCTTTAATCCATCCTGACTTTATTTTTGTGTATGGCATAAGAAAGTAGACTGGCTTCATTCTTTTGCATGTAGTTATCCAGTTTCCCAACACTATTTATTGAAAAGACTTTTTCTGCATATTCTTGCCTCCTTTGTCATAAATAAATTGACCAGATAGGTGTGGGTTTATTTCTGGGCTTTTATTCTCTTCCATTGATCTACATGTCTATTTTTTTCCCCAGTATCATATTCTTTTGATTACTATAGCTTTGTAGTATATCATGAAATCTGGGAACATGATACCTCCAGCGTTTCTCTTCTTTCTCAAGATTGCTTTGGTTATTGTCAGTTTTAAGTGGTTTTATACAAATTTTAGGATTATTTGTTGAGTACCTGTGAAAAATGCCATTGATATTTAGATAGGGATTGCATTAAGTCTATAGAATGCTTTGGGTAGTTTGGGCATTTTAATGATACTAATTCTTCCAATCTATGAGTGTGGTATATCTTTCCATTAATCTTTGTCATCTTCAGTTTCTTTAATCAGTGACTTACAGTGTTCAGAGTATAGGCTTTCACCTCCTTGGTTAAATTTACTCCTAGGTATTTTATTCTTTTTGGTGCAATTATAAATGAAATTGTTTTCTTAATTACTCTTTCTACTACTTTGTTATTAGTGTATAGAAATGAAACAGATTTCTGTGTATTAGTTTGGTATCCTACAGTTTTACTGAATCAGTTTATCAGTTCTAATAGCTTTTTGCTTTAAAACCGTAGTATGTTCTATGTACAGTATTATGTCACCTGTAAATAGTGACAGTTTTACTTCTTCCTTAGCAAGTTGAATGCTTTTTATTTCTTTTTCTTATCTGATAGCTGCAGCTAGGATTTCTAGTACTGTGTTGAATAAAAATGGTGAGAGTGGAAATCCTTGTCTTGTTCTTAATGTTAGAGGGAAAGTTTTCAGTTTTTCACCATTACAAATGTTAGCTGTAGGGTTTTTTTTATATGGCCTTTGTTATGTTGTGATTTTCTTCCCTTTAAACCCACTTTCTGGAGAGTTTTTTTTTTTAATTTTTTTTAAACGTTTATTTATTTTTGAGACAGAGAGAGACAGAGCATGAATGGGGGAGGGTCACAGAGAGAGGGAGACACAGAATCTGAAACAGGCTCCAGGCTCTGAGCTGTCAGCACAGAGCCCGATGCAGGGCTCGAACTCACGGACTGCGAGATCATGACCTGAGCCGAAGTCGGATGCTTAACTGACCAAGCCACCCAGGCACCCCTGGAGAGTTTTTATCATAAACAATTGTTGTATTTTGTTAAATGCTTATTTATATCTTTTGAGATGATCATACAGTTTTTATCCTTTCTCTTGTTAATGTGATGTATCAAATTGATTAATAACCATCCTTGCATCCTTGGAATAAATTTCACTTAATCATGGTAAATGATTTTTTTAATGTATCGTTAAATTTGATTTGCTCATTTTTTGCTGGGGATTTTTGCATTTATATTCATATTCATTTGGGAGATTAGTTTCTTCTAGGCTGTCCAATTTGTCGACTTCTAATTCTCTTAACTATATTACATATACATATACACATACATGATATTCTCTTATAATGCTTTTTTTTCTATGGTGTCAGTTGTTACTTATCCTTTTTCATTTGTGATTTGATTTGAGTCCTCTTTTTTTTTTCTTGATGAGTGTGGCTAAAGGATTATCAATTTTGTTTATATTTTCAAAGAACCAAATCTTGGTTTCATTGATCTTTTCTATTATTTTTAGTGTCTATTTCATTTATTTTTTGCTTTAATCTTTATAATTCCTTCTTTCTACTAGGTTTGGACTTTAACTGTTGTTCTTTTTCTAGCCCTTCTAGATTAGGTTAGGTTGTATATTTGAGATTTTTCTGTTTTTTTTTGAAGTAGGCCTGTACTGTTATAAACTTCTGTCTTTGAAATGCTTTTGCTTCATCCCCAAAATTTTGTGTTTCATTTTTCCAATTTTATATTTAAAAAAAATTTTTTTTAACATTTATTCATTTATGAGGGACTGAGAGCACGAGCAGGGTAGGGGCAGAGAGAGAGGGAGACACAGAATCTGAAGCAGGCTCCAGGCTCTGAGCTGTCAGCACAGAGCCTGACACGGGGCTTGAACTCACAAAGTGTGAGATCATGACCTGAGCTGAAGTCCGAGGCTTAGCCGGCTGAGCCACCCAGGTGCCCCTCCAATTTCATTTTTTTAAGTTGAAGCCCATTCCTTGAGACACCTGTGAGGTACTCTAAGTGCAGAACCTTTCCATATCAGGGGCTGACAAACTTTTTCTGCTAAAGGCCAGATAATCAATATTTCAGGATATGGAAGTCACTATTACAAATATGCGGCTCTGCCACCAAGGCACAAAAGCAGCCACGGATATTAAATACATAAACAAATGAGTGTGGCTGTGTTCTAGTGAAATTCCACCTACAGAAACAGGCAGTGGGGGTAGTTTGCCAACCCCTGTTGTTCATTTTCACTATTCTTTTCCTGTTTCAAATAGTCCCTCCCCTACTAACTTCACAGCTACTTTCTTAGTTGAATGGATGATGGATCACAGACAAATAAATTTTAATGGTGATGATATATTAAAATGTTTTAAGAAAAAACATAACTGGTATGTCAGAACTGTGTGTTTATGGTTGTTATTCCTGGAAATGTTACTGATTAGAACAAAGTTCATATTAAATTTTTTATAAAGGCTTTATTTATCCTTTTAGAGTAGTTAGAGGTTCATAACAAAATTGGGAGGAAGGTACAGAGATTTCCCATATACTCCCTGACCCAATACATGCATAGCTTCCCCCATCATCAACATCCCCCACCAGAGTGGTACACTTGTTACAATTGATGAATGTACACTGACACACCATTATCATCCAAATTCTGTAGTTTTTACCTTCCTGCTAGTGTTTATTTTTTGGGTTTGCACAAATGTATAATGATAGGTATACATCATTATAGTCTCATACAGCATCCTCGAGTGATTCGAGGACCTACCCATAGGTATAGAAATATAGTTCTTTAATTACTACAGTTTGGGAAGTGACTTTGTAAGATTTAGTATTAGTATTAGTATTAGTATTAGTATTAGTATTAGTATTAGTATTAGTATTAGTATTTAGTATCAAGAAGCTCTTTGACTTCCAAAAATAAATGTACTTCAGACAGGAACTCAGGGTTGCCATTGTGTTTGTCAGAGAGTTCCAAAGGAAAAGGAATGGCCCGCTACAAATGAAGTAAATACAGCTCCATTATCTTTCTTTGTAGGTCTACATTTTTTCAGTTACCTTCTATTCTTCCTGCCCTTCTTTATAGTACTGTCCCTTTTCTCATCTTGTCGGCTGTCATCTAGACTGCAGTTAGAAACCTGACCATTCCTGAAATTAGAAGAAAGACAATTCTGTAGACATCATGAACCTCATTCTAGGTTGTTCTATTCGTCTGCCTCTACCTGTGTACCTTGTGGGACGTGAATCAGTCTGGCCCTTAAACAGGAGGGATATGCATGCTGTTGTAGTCGGTATCTTATTTTTAAAATATAATTTTTCAAAGAAATAAAAATATGAGCAAAGTCTTTCTAAAAGTACAGCGGTATGCTTAGACATAACTAGGTTCTGTTTTAACATGAAGGCATATAAGAAAGAGCATTTCGTGATATTTGGGAAAAAAAATATGAGAGGTTACTTTCTTGTTTCGTTGGGTTGTAAGCACAACAGATTTGAAGCCCTCAAGGATACTTTGTAATAGAAAACATTTGAAGTTTGCTAAAAAAATCTCATTCAATACGTCAGTAAAACCATACTGTGAATATTTAGTTGTAGGCTTAGAAAATTAATTCAGCTTAACATACTCATAGAATACAGCTGTTCACAAATTAGATTATAATTTTTCCTCCCACATGGGATATTTTGCCCTAATTTACCGTGATAGAAAAAATATTTTTCATCATTAACTAATAAAAAACCAGGAAGTATAGCATTCTGACATTTAGTTGAAATTTGATTTTATATTTTAAAATATTTTCTGTATGTTTATTTTCCTTGCAGCTTCAAGATGGAAGACTTTTGGTCTTCTTTTTTTTCCACATAATACAATGTTGCATCTTACATAAATCCTTTGTACTAGTATATATAATCTGTAGTGGCTAGTTAATTGCATATTAATATTTCTATCTGGCATCAAGAAAGTGTATGGATCCCATGACTATAATGTATTCTAGAATCTTTTCTTTGAGAAGGTAATTAAAATTTCATTGTGGTGTTCTTTTAGGAACATTAGCATACTGTATGTAACTGCTGTTTTCATTATTTGAATAACCTGTGAGCAGTATGTAACTGCTGTCTTCATTATTTGAATAACCTGTGAGCAGCAGGAGTGAGCTAAGGGAGAGGAAATGGGGGCGGGGAAGAGAGTGTGTTCTGCCTTGAGGGACCCATCCCGCCCCTGCAGGCTATATAGAAAGAATCCTTAAAGAATTTGAAGAGAACAGTAGTGAGGATCTTTTTGGAAAAGTGTTGTCCACGAACTGGTTTTGGAGAGAGGAATATCAGTGGAGCCTGACTCAGATTGGAAAAGTCTCACTTCTGCATTTCCTGAATTTTAGAGGTAAAGGATACATTTCCCATTTGCCAGGTGAGGACCTCACAGAAAAGAAATGAATTAATGTGGTCTTCAGGTAGTTTCTGCCCACGTGGACTCCTGTAGGGTGGGTGACCCTAGCATGGGGATAAATTGTCAGAAGCCTGGGGCTGCTGGGAGACTTGTAAGTGGCCAGAAAGAGGAGTTATCCCTAGGATCGATGGGGAGAGGTGAGAGACCTTCTCCACTGGAGCACTGGGAGGTTTTCCAAAATATCAGTAAATCCTTAGGCTTTATAGGTGTCTTGCCCAGAGGGCAGGCAAGCTAGAGTTCATTCAGAAGAAAATTTATTGATACAGAGCTCCTGGCACATCTCTATACCCTGGGAATAGATTATTGAACAAACATAAAAATCCTTGCTCTTGGACAAGTTCTTTTAGAAGCAAGGAACAGACAATAAACAAGTAAAATCTACAGTGAGATGTGATAAAACCACCAGAAAAACAAAGCAAGATGAGAGCTTATAAAGGGCTAATGGAAGTTTGAAGGGGGTGAGAGAACAAACCATGGCTTTCTAGGAAGAACCAGCTGGTGCGGCAGCCCTGAGCTGTGGATAGGCCATTGTGACTGGAGCAGGATGTCCTGGAGGAGACAGGTACAAGACAGGTTTGGAGATGTAGCCTGGGGCCATATTTTGTGGGGCTTTGAATGCTGGGGTAAGTACTTTGACTTTCATTTGGATTCTCGAAATGGGAGCCAGTGGAAGGTTTTAAGCAGAAGAGTGACCTATTCTGACCTTCATTTTGAAAGATTTATATGGCTGCTGAGTGGTAAAGAGATAATAAGGGAACAAATATGGAGGCAGGGAGACCAGTGAGGAGGCTACTGCCATAATCTAAGTAAGAAGCGATGGTAGCCTGACCAGGGGTTTATTGGTAAAAGTAAGGAGAAGTGGTTGAATTCCAGATGGATTTTGCAGGTTGAACTATCAGAATTTATTAACAGAACACTTGTGGAGTAATAGAAGAAAAGATCAATTAATTCTGAGGTTTGGGGAACGGTAAAGGCTGAAGTCGCTATTATCTGAGATGGAGAACATCTGTGAGTAGAACATGGTTGGGGAGGAAAGATACCAGAGGCTGTGCTTTAAAATGGGTAATTTGAGACACCTGCTAGACATTCAGGTAGATGTTTGTTGTTGGATATACTGGTCAAGTTCAGGGGCAAGGTCAAGGCTGGCAATATATATAAATTTGGGAGCCTTTAACTTATAGTTGATATTTAAAGGCCTGAGAATACATGAGATCGTGAAGGGAGCATTTTTTTAAAAATTTTTTTAATGTTTATTTATTTTTGAGACAGAGAGAGACAGAGCATGAACGGGGGAGGGTCAGAGAGAGAGGGAGACACAGAATCTGAAGTGGGCTCCAGGCTCTGAGCTGTCAGCACAGAGCCTGACTCGGGGCTCGAACTCACGGACTGTGAGATCATGACCTGAGCCAAAGTCGGACGCTTAACCGACTGAGCCACCCAGGCGCCCCAGGGAGCATTTTGATAGAGAAGTCTGAAGGCTGAGCTCTCATACACTTCAACATTTAGAGGTCCAAGAGATAAGAACCAGCAGAAAAGACCGAGAAGGAAAAGTCTGTTGGATTACACCTCCACCCACCAAGTAAGATCTTTGTTACAAGTAGGTGTCTTCTCTCCTCCCCCCTGCAACCTTGAAAGTGCTCATTAATCGTTAGGGAAGAAGGAGTTGAAAGAGAGAAGAAAAAAGACAACCATGTTCTCTCTATCCCTGGAGGTGTAAAGCCTAGGACAGGCTGAAGTTGGGGATTTGGAGAAGTTTTAATTGGATGAGACATTAGAACTGTATGATTATTGGATTTCAGTGGACATTTTGTTCCTCTGAAACACCTGGGAAAACCTGTGGGAACCGCATGAGATTTCCTAGGGTCAAAAAAGAATGGGTCAAAAGAAACTGTGCAAAATGGCAGTGGGAGATAATAAAGTTCCTTTATGCAAGCACCTTAGTGGTTTCAGATACCTGTTGCCATATATGCTATCAGTTTATATGAAACTATTAAAAACAAGTATAACTTCCTGACTTACAGTTGACTTTTGCATAAGTCATCAGTCAGGTACTCTGAGTAATGTAAGAAAAAGGGAATTGAAACATGAAGGTCTTTCACAGTCTCAGGGAAGGACCCCTGAGGTGTTTTGGTGTCCTTGAGAATTGCCCAAGTAACTTCCTCTGGAATAAGCAACAGTTCTGTCCTGTACTAAAAAGCAGTCATTGTAGTGTATACTGTCAATGTGTGTCTGTGCTCCATTAGCTCAGATAGAGTGGAACCCCACCAAGGCCCAGTCCAAGTCTTGGTGAGCCTATCTAGTCAGAAGTTTTGAATTTGCTATTTCATGTAGAGAATGCTAGTGAATGTCTTGTTATATTTATGCAACCCCACCACCCTCATGAGCAGTTCATGAGGCCCTTGGAGGCTGAGTCTTAGGAGGGACTCCTCACTATTCACACATCCACACCTACACCCCCATTTGTGCCTCTATACAGATACGTCTGTATAGTTGAGTGTGTTTGTAGTTACTTATTGAAAGTAAACTGAATGTATATGAACGTAACCTGTCAGGTGAATAAGGAATTCAACCAAACCCAAGAAAATACAACTGTACCAATGATAAGATTAGCTTTTCTTTGTAAGAATTGTACATAGTATGTGTCTTAGTAACTGGGCATACCACTTTGGTTGAGTTTGTTTCTTTATATGATAATGATGGGATTCAGGGCAAACCACCTCCCCAAAATACCATTTTGGCAGATTGGCTCTTTTGAATTGAAATTACTTAAGAAACAGCAGTGCAAGAAGGACACTTGACCCTCCCTTTATACCTTTGAAAGCAGGAAATAAATTCCCCTTCCACCTGGAGGGTGGACGTCATCATTAACACCAGATAGAGGTTTCAGGGCCAGGAAGCTGTATAAAGAAACTTTGTTACTTCTTCATTAATTTGCTACTCCAAGCCCAAACTCCTTTGTCAAACCTTCACAAATAATGTTCCTTTGTTTAAAAGGTATAAAAATCTGCCTGCTTTGGTCAGTTCTTTGAGCCTCATATTTCTGTGGATTCCCTTATGTAAGAAATTAGTTTTTCACTTACTAAATCTGTCTTATGCCAATTACTAGGCCAGCCAACGAATGTAGAAGGGAATAAGGGAAAAATTCTCCTCCCCGAAGTGAAAAGTATAAAATGCAGACTATAAAAAAAAAAGAGATTTAACGAGTATTTATATGATAATTCTGCCATGGAATGTAGGACAGATTTCTTTTTTCAGTTCATGCCATTTATTCGGAACATACAGACTAAATAACTGGATGCATCATTAAAGATGTTAAAAATTTTTTTTATTGTTTATTTATTTTTGAGAGAGACAAGTATGAGTGGGGGAGGGGCAGAGAGAGAGGGAGACCCAGAATCCAAAGCAGGCTCCAGGCTCTGAGTGGTCAGCACAGAGCTTAACTGGGGGGGGGGGGGTCAAACTCCTAAACTGCAAGATCATGACCTGAGCCAAAGCCTATCACTCAACACACTGAGCCACACAGGCATCACAAGATGTTTTTGGTTTTGATTTAAATCCAAGTTAGTTAACATATAGTGTAGTAATGATTTCAGTAATAGAATTTAGTGATTCATCACTTACATATAAGTGCTCATCCCAACAAGTGTCTTCTTTATGCCCTTCCCCATTTTTTAAATATGAAATTTATAGTCAAATTGGTTTCCATACAACACCCAGTGCTCATCCCAAAAGGTGCCGTCCTCAATACCCATCACCCACCCTCCCCTCCCTCCCACCCCCCATCAACCCTCAGTTCTCAGTTTTTAAGTCTCTTATGCTTTGGCTCTCTCCCTCTCTAACCTGTTTATTTTTTTTTTCTTCCCCTCCCCCATGGTCTTCTGTTAAATTTCTCAGGATCCACAGAAGAGTGAAAACATATGGTATTTGTCTTTCTCTGTATGACTTATTTCACTTAGCATAACAGTCTCCAGTTCCATCCACGTTGCTACAAAAGGCCATATTTCATTCTTTCTCATTGCCACATAGTATTCCATTGTTTTGACAGGCCCCTTGCCCATTTAGCGTATCCCCCTACCCAACACCCCGCTAGTAACCCTCAGTTTGTTCTCTGTGTTTAAGAGTCTCTTATGGTTTGTCTCCCTCTCTGTTTTTATATTATTTTTGCTTCCGTTCCCTTATGTGTATCTATTTTGAATCTTACATTCCACATGAGTGAAATCATATGAAATTTGTGTTTCTCTGACTTATTTCGCTTAGCAGAACACACACTAGTTCCATCCACGTTGTTGCAAATGGCAAGATTTCATTCTTTCTGATCACTGAGTAGTATTCCAATGTATATATATATATATATATACCACATCTTCTTTATCCATTCATTGGTCAGTGGACATTTGGGCTCTTTCCATACCTTGGCTATTGTTGATAGTGCTGCTAAAAACATTGGGGTGCCTGTGCCCCTTTGAACCAGCAATTTTGTATCCTTTGGATAAATATTTTAGTAGTGCAATTGCTGGGTCGTAGGATAGTTCTATTTTTAATTTTTTGAGGAACCTCCACACTACTTTCCAGAGTGGCTGCACCAGTGGCATTCACTGTTCCTCTTTCTCTGCATCCTCGCCAACATCTGTTGTTGCTGGAGTTGTTAATGTTAGTCATTCTGACAGGTGTGAGGTGGTATCTCATTGTGGTTTGGATTTGTATTTCTCTGATGCTGAGTGATACTGAGCAATTTTCATGTGTCGGTTGGCCATCTGGATGTCTTCTCTGGAAAAGTGTCCATTCATGTCTTTTGCCCATTTCTTCACTGGATTATTTGGTTTTGGGTGTTGATTTTGATAAGTTCTTTATAGATTTTGGATACTTACCCTTTATCTGATATGTCATTTGCAAATATCTTCTCCCGTTCTGTCAGTTGCCTTTTAGTTGTGCTGATTGTTTCCTTTGCTGTGCACAAGCTTTTTATCTTGATGAGGTCCAATAGTTCATTTTTGCTTTTGTTTCCCTTACCTCCAGAGACATGTCAAGTTAGAAGTTGCTGTGGCTGAGGTCAAAAAGGTTGTTGCCTGTTTCCTCCTCAAGGATTTTGATGGCTTCCTGTAACATTGAGGTCTTTCATCCATTTTGAGTTTATTCTTGTGTCTGGTGTAAGAAAGTGGTCCAGGTTCCTTCTTCTGCATGTCGCTGTCCAGTTTTCCTACCACCATTTGGGGAAGATGTCTTTTTTCCGTTAGATGTTCTTTCCTGCTTTGACAAAGATTAATTGGCTGTACATTTTTAGGTCCGTTTCTGGGTTCTCTCTTTTCTTCCCTTGATCTATGTGTCTGTTTTTGTGCCAGTTCCATACTTTCTTGATGATTGTAGCTTTGTAGTACAGCTTGAAGTTGGGAATTGAGATGCCTCCATCTTTGGTTTTCTTTTTCAGGATTGCTGTGGCTCTTCAGGGTCTTTTCTGGTTCCATACAAATTATAGGATTATTTGTTCTAGCTCTGTGAAGAATGCTGGTGTTATTTTGATATGGATTGCATTGAATATTTAGATTGCTTTGGGTGGTATCAACATTTAAATGATATTTGTTCTTCCAATGCATGAGCATGGAATGTTTTTCAATTTTTCGGTGTCTTTTTCAATTTCTTTCATAAGGTTTCTACAGTTTTCAATGTATAGATTTTTCACCTCTTTGGTTAGGTTTTTTCCTAGGTATTTTATGGTTTTTGGTGCAATTGGGATCAATTCCTTGATTTCTCCCACTGCTGCTTTGGTGTATAGAAATGCAACCGATTTCTGTGCATGGATTTTATATCCTATGACTTGGCTGAATTCATGGATCAGTTCTCGCAGTTTTTTTAGTGTAATCTTTTGGGTTTTCCATGTAGATTATCATGTCATCTGTGAAGAGTGAAAGTTTGACTTCCTCCTTGCCAGTTGGGATGCCTTTTATTTCTTTGTGTTGTCTGATTGCTGAGGCTAGGATTTCCAACACTTTGTTGAATAACAGTGGTGAGGGTGGATGTCCCTGTCATGTTCCTGACCTTAGGGGGAAAGCTCTCAGTTTTTCTCTATTGAGGATGATATTAGCAGTGGGTCTTTTATATATGGCTTTTATGATCTTGAGGTATGATCCTTCTGTCCCTACTTTCTTGAGAGTTTTTATCAAGAAAGGATGCTGTATTTTGTCAACTGCTTTGTCTGCATCTATTGAGAAAATCATGTGGTTCTTAGCCCTTCTTTTATTAATGTGATATATCACATTGATTGATTTGCAGATAATGAGCCAGCCTTGCATCCCAGGAATATATCCTACTCGATTGTGGTGAATAATTCTTTGAATGTATTGTTGGATCCAGTTTGTTTGTATATTGTCAAGAATTTTTGTATCCATGTTCATCAGGGGAATTGGGCTGTAGTTCTCCTTTTTAGTGGGGTCTTCATCTGGTTTTGGAATCAAGGTAATGCTGGCTTCATAGAATGAGTTTGGAAGTTTTCCTTCCATTTCTATTTTTTTACAACAGCTTCAACGTAATTGGTGCTAACTCTTCTTTAAATGTTTGATAGAATTCCCGTGCAAAGACAGATGGCCCTGGACTCTTTTTTGTTGGGAAATTTTTTATTACCAATTGGGTTGCTTTACTGGTTATGGGTCTGTTCAACTTTTCTATTTAGTTTTGGTAGTTTATATGTGTTTGGAATTTACCCATTTCTTCCAGAGTGCCCAATTTATTGGCATATAATTGCTCCTAATATTCTCTTATCGTTGTTTGTATTTCTGCATTGTTGGTTGTGATCTCTTCTCTTTAATTTGTGATTTTATTTATTTGGGTCCTTTCTTTTTTCTTTTTGATCAAACTGGGTAGGGATTTATCAATTTTGTTAATTCTTTCAAAGAACCAGCTCGTGGTTTCATTGATCTGTTCTACTGTGTTTTTCTTGGTTCTTTGTTTTTGATTTTTTATTTTATATCAATGATTTCTGCTCTAATCTTGATTATTTCCCTTATTCCGCCTTTTTGGGGCCTTGTTTGCTGTTCTTTTTCCAGCTCTTTTAGGTATAAAGTTAGGTTGTATATTTGAGACCTTTCTTTCTTCTTTAGGAAGGGCTGGATTGCTATATACTTCCCTCTTATGACTGCCTGTGCTGCATCCCAGAGGTTAGGGGCTGTCATGTTCTCATTTTCATTGGCTTTCATGTACTTTTTCTTTTCCTCTTTAATTTCTCCATTAACCCATTCATTCTTTAGTAGGATGTTCTTTAATCTCCATGTATTCATGGTCTTTCCAAAATTTTTCTTGTCGTTGATTTCAAGTTTCACAGCATTGTGGTCTGAAAATATGCAAGATATAATCAATCTTTTTGTGCTTGTTGAAGGCTGATTTGTGTTCCAGTATGTGATCTGTTCTGGAGAATGTTTCATGTGTACTAGAGAAGAATGTGTGTGCTGCTGCTTTAGGATGTAATGTTCTGCATATATCTGTTAAGCCCACCCAGTCCATTATGTCATTCAAAGCCATTGTTTCCTTGTGATTTTCTGCTTAGATTGGTCTGTCCATTGCTGAAAGTGGGGTGTTGAAGTCCCCTACTATTATGGTATTATTATCAATGAGTTCTTTATGTTGGTGATTTATTGATTTATATATTTGGGTGCTTCCATATTGAGACTGTAAATAGTTATAATTGTTAGGTCTTTTTGGTGGGTAGACCCCTTAGTTATGATAGAATACCCTTCTTCATCTCTTGTTACAGTCTTTATTTTAAAATCTAGTTTGTCTGATATAAATATAGCCACTCCAGCTATCTTTTGACAACCATTAGCATAATAGATCATTCTCCATCCTCTTACTTTCAATCTGCAGGTGTCTTTAGGTCTATAATGGGTCTCTTGTAAGCTGCATATAGATGAGTTTTATCTCATATGGAGTTGTGTTTTAAAACCCCACACTTCAGAGATTCTGCAGCTTGGATTCACACCGACTCTTGGGGTGAGGATCTCACTTAGCAATGGCCAGGTACCACCTTGCCCCAGAAAATGTTTGTGTGATCCTGCAGTGGTAGAGGTTCAGAGACTGGGGCAAAGGACAACACACAGCTGGCGCCAGGTTTTACCGCACTCTGGTGCCGTTTCCCAATTGCAGCAAATTTGCCTGCTCTGTGGGGTCTGCTGGTACCTTTGCCTGTGAGGAGGCCATATGGCCTCTACCAAATGCATTTCAAGCAGGGGAACCACTTCTCCCCATGTGTCACATGGACCCCTCAGACCCCACTGCCTGCTCCCCGCTGTACTTCCTCACCAGAGCACCTCCAGGCACTGAGCTTCCAGAACTTCAGACTCTGCACTCCACTGTTTGTACAATCCTGGTGGTAATGAAACCCTCTCTTTTCTTCCTGTCAGTGGTTTTGGGGAGCAGATTTCTTGTTCAATCACTTGGGAGTGTTTTTACTCTTTGTCTCTTTTTCTCTCCAACTCCTTTTGGGGGAGTGTATTTTCTGCACTTTGGCAGTGCACTGCTGTCTCCCCTCTCCTGTTCTTTTTCCCCCTCTCCTCTGTCCTCTCTCCACAAAAACAGTTTCTTACCCTCTTCAGCTTTTCTCTCAAGTTATGCAGATTGTTGTGTTAATCCTCAGATTAATTTCCTAGGTGTGCAAAAATGGTTTGGTGCTGGTCAAGCTGTGTTTCAGGGAGGAGATAAACTAAGGGTCTCCCTTCTGCCCCACCATCTTAATTCCTCCCCTGATAAAGTTTTCTTAAATCAAGGGTTTTACTGTATTAAGCCAAAATACATCTTGAGATCCTGAGGGTTTTATAATTACATCTCAATGTCCTAATGCTTAACAAGAAAAAAAAGGGAACAGAAAATATTAAATTCTTGCATTTTGGCCAAGTCCAAATGGTTATAGCAAATTTAACTTTGGAATTTCCTGACTTTTTTGTTGTTCAAATTGTAGGTTTTACCCAACATTAAAGGAGGCTTTCAATTTAATTTCCCTGTATTTAAATGTTTAAGGCAGTTGTGGAGGGCAGAAAGAATGGGAAGAAAGAAACCTTCTGGAGGACATAGTTTTAACAGCTCACCACTCAGTTGTTAAAAATATTCTCCTCCAGAAGCTCAGCATCCTCAATTTAAGTCTTCATTGTTTCAGAACTGGTAGAGGATTTCATCTTACTTGTTTAAAAGGGTAACGTGATGTTTCCACCCTGTGTAAATTGGAAAAAGAGACAGAGAAAGGAAAGGAAAGGAAAACCCCTTCTGGTAAATATCTCCGCTTCCCAAGAAATACCATTGGGGGATGCAGACCAAAAATGTAAGCTCCTGTTGTTTGCCTGGGTATTCAGTGACTTTTATGTCTTTTGAAATAGAAGTAGCTTTCCAACTGTTGTTTTAATCTTAAAAAGCCCAGTAATGCAAGTGCCTCTTGCTGCTGTTACTTCATGCATCAATTACTCCAAATGAGTGTTTAGAAAGATGCAGTATTGATTTCAAGCCAAAAGAGAACCATTTGTTACGTGGCTATAGAAGTGGTCTTTTTAAATAATGTCATTATTCTGCCTAAAGAGACAAAAGAACTTTTTAAAAAAAAGTTTATTTATTTTGAGCGGGAGAGAGAGAGAGAGAGAGAGAGAGAGAGAGAGAGAGAGAGAGAGGATGTGCATGGAGGAGGGTCAGAGAGAGAGGGAGAGAGGTAATCCCAAGCAGGCTGTGTGCTGTCAGCACAGAGCCTGATGTGGGACTCAATCCCATGAACCGTGAGATCATGACCTGAGCTGAAATCAAGAATCATACGTTTAACCATCTGAGCCATCCAGATGCCCCCAGACCAAAAACAAAAAACAAAAAAACAAAAATCAAAAAAAAAAAAACCCAACAAAAATAAAAACAAAGCAGTTAATTAAAAAGTCCCTTTAGTGCTCATTAAGGTTAATGCACAGAGACTATTTTAAATGTACTTCCTTAAGATTAATAACAAGAGGAAAGAGGGACCAAGAAGGAATATATAATAGTACTATAGTGAAATGCTGAGGTACCACAAGCATATTGGTAGTAAATGATAGACAGCATCCCTGTACAGTGGATATACAGTGGATTGGGGTATTTTCCATCATCCTAAAAAGATATCTTTCCCTTTCTATCTTCATTTTGAGTTACTGCCCTCTCTTTTCTTTCTTTTCCACATCAGACTTGGGAATTATCTACAGTTAGGCTCTATTCTGACTTATTCTAGAACCCTCTGCCGTCTGTGCAGTCACGTGAAACTCATTTCATCAAGATTACCAGGTAGGCTTTTCCTACTCCGTAGCTTGCCTGGTATTCCTGCAGAAAAAAATTATCTACATGTGGTTGCCTGCCCCCAGCCCCCATCACTGGAGTGCCTGTATCTGTCTCCTGTATCTCCTTCCTTCGTGTACAGCCTCCCAGTAGGCCTGTACACCACCCCACAGTTATGTCAGCCGAAGCATGCACAGATATTGTCTGTAGCACCTCCGCACCCAGCCTGTGGGTATGTACCTTACCAGTGCTTCCCATATACCTCGTTGCACTCCTGAAGCTGGGGCCGCTCTTGACTCCTCCCTTTCCTGACATGACTGTCCTTTCTTCCCCATTATCTCTTGGATTACTGAGGCACCTTTCTTTGGGATCTCCCTATCTCCTACTTGTCCCACCGTGGTCCTTTGTCCACATTGTAGGCACAGTGATCTTTCCAAAGTCCATGGTTGGCCATGTCCCTCCTGTGTTTGAGTCCCCCAACTTCTTGGTAAAATTCCTGCATGACCATCCTCTGCTTTCCTCTCTAGCTTCCTTTCTTTCTATGCACTCTTTGATTCAGTCCATTAACATTTACTTACTTCCTCAAATAAATCATGCCCTTCTTGCCTCACCTTTTGTGTATGCTCTTCCCTCTGCCTGGAAGACAGTATTCCACTTCATCTTCATAGCCTGGTGGGGGCCTGTTTTCTGACATGTTTTGGTGTGACTATGAATGTCCTGTGGAAGTCTGTCCTGACCCATTTCTCTTCTGTGTTTCCCTTTCATCCTGCGCTGCTCGTTGCACTGTTCATAGTACTGGTCACACCACATTGACACCAGGTATAACTGATCTCCCAGCTACCAGCGCCAGCTTCTGGAGAAGGAGTCCAGCAGACCCCAGGTTTCAGCTCTGCTCACTGCTGTGAAATTCTGTTTGTGGTCCAAGGAAACATTTATCTCGTGTTTTGCAACCAGCTGGGTCTCTTGTTTTATTTTTATTTTTTATTTTTGTATGTCATCTGTCACTGTTATGTGATTGGAGCAGAGGGGAGTACCAGAGCATCTTGACTGGAAGTCACAATCTGCATGTTTAGTAAGCCTTCCAGGTCATTTTGTGTGTGTGTGTGTGTGTGTGTGTGTGTGTGTGTGTGTGTACATTAAAGTTTTGTAACATCTGTCCTTTATTTTACCTAAAAGACCGAAGCTATTTGACATGAACTTATTCAAACTCAGATTCTCTTACTACAACCCCATTTCCATATTCTCTGCCTTTGATGAAGTGTCTTCCCATCTTTCCAGAACAGAATGTTCCAGCTCTGTACTTTACTCCATCACCTTTCTAAGACTCCTGACTCCTGCTGTTAATTGGCTCAGTTTCTAACTTGTGTCTCTTCTCTTTCCTGACTCTTTGTCTTATCTGCAATCAAGGCCATCTACATCAAACCTCTGTCCACTTTCTCTTTAGTCTCCTGTCACTATATTCTTTCTGACTTTGTTCACTGTGAAGTTTCCTAAAAGCATAGTCTGTAGCAGCAATCTCACTACCACCCCACCAATTATTTCTTACCTCTTTGTAAAATTGCCTTCGTTCTCATGAATCCTTCGTAGCATTTATCATTCTTGGTTACCCTTTTCCTTCTTAAATATTATTCCTTGATGTCTTAGTTTCCTAATATTGCTATAACATATTACCAAAAACTTAGTGACTTAAAACACAGAGTAATTTTTTTTACCGTTTTGGAAATCACATGTCCAGAATGGGTCTCACCAGGCTGAAGTCAAGGTATCAGCAGGACAGCCTATTCCTTCTGCAGTGTCTAGGGGAGAATTCATTTTCTTTGCTTACCTGATTTCTAGAAACTTCCTTCGTTACTGGCTTGTGGCCCCCTTCCGTCTTCAAAGTTAATGGTGCAGCATCTTCAAATCTCTCTCCAGATCTGACATTTCTACCTCATCTCTCACTTATAAAAACTCTTGGTTATATTGGACCCAGGACCAGATAATCCAAGACTATCTCCTCATCTCAAGATGAGTTGATTAGCAATCTTGATTCTCCCTTGTCATATGAACTAACATATTCACAGGTTCCCAGGATTAGGACTCTGACTTCATTGGTAGAGTCACTGTCCTGCCTGTCACATTTGACCTCTTTAATATATAAATGTTAAAAAAAATGAATAAATAAAA
Organism: Herpailurus yagouaroundi; assembly: GCF_014898765.1. Classification (NCBI taxonomy): domain Eukaryota; kingdom Metazoa; phylum Chordata; class Mammalia; order Carnivora; family Felidae; genus Herpailurus; species Herpailurus yagouaroundi. The sequence continues at coordinate 16,163,651 of NW_024412423.1, read as the reverse complement.
TTTAAATCACTTTTCAGTAATCCTGGTAATCTTTCATTTCTTTATTTTCTTCACTCACTTCACACTGATGGTTTCATCTGTGTTTATCTATAGCTGCTGGTGCCTTTATAAAGATCTACCTTGGATTTTCAGCTACTTTCTAGATATTATTAGCTCAAAATGTTAGTGATGAAACCATCAACTTCCCCCAAAATATTTTTCCTTGATTTTATTAATTTTGTTAATATAAGTTCAATAATGAAATCTTACCATCCCTTTCTCTTATTCTTGCTTTAACTTTCAGGACGTTTCTTTCATTTATTATTTCCTTTCCTAGTCCCCCCTCATTAACTGCAGCCTGGACCATGTTATTATCTCTACTGTCCCTGCCATGTTCTTACCTTAGCCCTGTGTTTATCAACATTGGCAGATATTTTTACCAAAAGTAAAATTCTCTTTTTATTAAGTTTTTAATTTTAATTCCAGTATAGTTAACATACAGTTTTATATTAGCTTCAGGTGTACTCTTTAGTGATTCAGCACTTCTGTACATTGTTCAGTACTCATCGTGGTAAGTGTACTCTTTAATACCCCATCAAAAGTAAAATTCTGGGGCGCCTGGGTAGCTCCATTAGTTGGGCATCCGATTCTTGATTTCAGCTCAGGCTGTGATACCCAGGCTAGATGTATACCCAAGTGAAATTAGAGCATATGTCCACATAAAACTAGTACCCAAGTGTTCATAGCAGCTTTATCCACAACAGCCAAAAAGATGGAAACAGCTTGAATATCCACCAACTGAGGAATGAATGAATAAAATGTGATATATCCATAGAATGGAATATTATTCAGCAATTAGAAGGAATAAGGTACTAATACATGCCGCAACATTGAGAAACATTGAAAACATGCTAAGTGAAAGATGCCGGTCATGAAAAACCATATATTTTATGATTCCATTTATATGAAATGTCTAGAACAGGCAACCCTATAGAGACGGATGAGTTGTTATTAGTTGTGGATTTTTTAGTTAGGTTACTTACTCTCTGAAGCATAGAGGCAGGTCAGGAGAGTGCTGGGATGGAAGTACTTCTGGGGGAATGAACATGTTCTAAAATTAAGTTGTAGTGGTGGTTGTACAACCCTGTAGATGAACTAAAAACCAATTAATTTTTCACTGTAAGTGGGTGAATTGTACTACCATATAATATTATATTTCAGTAAATCTGTTTATGAATAATCAGTGGAATTCTGAGTACAAGTAATATACACCATAGTTTCAAAATCTGAAAAGGGGAAAGCAAACGTTAATTTTCCATTACAGCTTATTTTGCCATTTTGATAATGACTGTTTTCCTCATAAAGGCTTGAAGAAGGTAGCCATTTGTTGCACTTAAAATTTAGTCATAAACTTAAATAGCATATTCATGGTTCAATGTAAAATGGAAATATACTTTTTTCCTATACCAAAAAGAAAAGTATGCAGACTAGACCAAATGCATGTAGTTCCTTGGCATTGATGGAAATAAAATACAAACACTTATTTAAAACAAAATGTCTTGTTTTGTTTGTTCTAAGTTCTCTGTAACATAATTGTTACAGGGACTGCTTTATCATATGACGTCCATATTGGGATTGACAGAATCTCTAGGGCAATGTTCTTAGAATTCAGTGATATCTGAGATCACACTTAGCACTGCTTATCAAATTATTCATTATATTCTGCTTAGAGTAAGATTTACAGCAAATGTTGTAAATGTTGGTTGACAAATATGAGGTTCTGTGGTTTGGCAGTCAAATCTATCAGATGGTTTTGCTTAGATCTAATTCTCTTTAAAAAAAAAAAATCTGTATTCAACTTCTTCAAATTTCCAAGCTCTTTACAGTCCTTCCATGGCACACCCAACAACCCTCTCCTTTTGACAGTGTTGTTGCTCACTTCCATTCCTCATAGTCTCCCTCTTCTCTCCTTCATTTTTACTTCCCAGTCTCCTATGCTGACTTTGCTTCCTTTGGCTTTCTTTTTTTATATGGTGGTGGTTCTCAGAAGTTCCCTCCTTAGATTGAACTCTTTTCATTCATGTATCTTCTTTGGACATCTCATTTATGGTTTCACCTTCAAATATAGTCCATTGAGTTGGTGATAAATAACAAATGTACATCTTTACCCCTTATATATAAGTTTCAATTTTGTAGCTATGTAGTTGGAATTGCTGCCCATTTCTCATAAAAATCTCAAGTTCAAAAAAGCCAAAACCTGGCTTAACCTCAAAATGTTCCTCCATGTCCCATTCTCTGTCACTACCATTGTCTCCCTCGCTAATCAAGCTAGAAGTTGACAATCCTGTTGCAAAAATCCTGTTGATTTCTCCTTCCTCGTGTCTCATGAATATGTATTCTTTTCCTCATCATAAAGCCTCCTCCATGCTGTCATCACTGATCACTGGACTATTCATTGTCTACATTAAACACAAGAATTACCTTTCTAAAATATTGATTTGCTTACATAATGTTTTTACTTAATTTAAACTCCTTCATAGACACCATAAATCACCTCAGAATAAAAGTCAAAGTCCTTGGGAGGACTCTCCAGGGTTCATAGTATGGCTAACTAGCTAAACTTCACTTCTGTCAACTTCCTACCCATTCTGGTATACTTTCCATGCTCCAACTGTGCTATATTTTCAGATATACTCACCCATGCTGGTTTCTATTCTTGTTGTTCTTTATTAGTCTAAAACTGACTCCATTCTACTTGCCACAGTAATTGGTTCAGGACTCCAGCCGTTTGCCAATCAGCATATCCTCCTGGCTAAAGGAATATAGATCAAAACATTAGGACAAAAGAGAAGATTTGCGGGTGCTCTTGGGAAAACGTTTTCTCTCTCCTAAGAGAAAGCCCTGGGAAGAGACACCCTCTCTTCTAACTAGATGTCCTAGTCAAAGGTCTAGCATAGAATTGCTACAGCCTTTTTGCTCCCATCAAGGAATGCAGTCTAAGAATCAAGTCAAAGCACAGAGGAGTGCATAGTTGAACACATCTCAGAGAAACTCAGAGCAATAGACCTTGGCTTAAACCAATCCTGACGTCCATGCCTATAGACATCCAAATACGTAAGCTGTTAAATATTTCCTTTATGTCCATTTAGACCAGTTTTTCTGATATCTGCCCACAAAAGCCTCCAAACTGATAAATAAACTTTAAAAAATATTTCAAGGGAATGTGGGTGGAGGCACATCAGATATGCAGAGGATGAATGAAACCAACTCCTTTTATTAAGACTTTGCCTTTTCCTGTGAATACACTCCTCACCCTTAGACACACTTATGTATATCTCACCATGCAGTGTATACTTTATATTTGCACACATCCTTCTTACCATAAACATTAATGATAAATTTAAATATTAATTGATGAATAAATATTGGGCATGACTGCATTGAAATGCAGAGTGTTTTGGTCAGTTAAAAATAAAGCACTGAATTTTAAAAATTAGGGTAGGGAGTCTACCCAAAAATGAAATAAATTCCTATTTTTCATATAGGATTCCTAAATACTTGAGCGGGAGCCTTTTACATACAATTACTTGGAAGCTAACTTTTTTAAGGTTTGTAGTTAATTCTAAGAATTAACTACAATAAAATATTTAACACAAATATTTAACACAATAAAATATTTAACACAAAACCACAAATTTAATATCACTCCATGTGTTCCTCTCTGTTCCAGATTTTTTAAGGAAAAAGAAAAATGTCAAACATCTTTCAGTTTTCTACTCTTTGTTGTTAAGGAGGGTATTTGGAAATAGAGCACAAAGAAGCTCTTTAATTATGAAAGGAAATGCCTAGAAATAAGTTAATGCTTAAATGAAGGACTTAAGGTTTCTAATTTTTAAGAATTTAGATCAATCCTGGTCTTCATAAGTGCCTTGACTGTTGGTATGACTTTAAACGATCAGAAGGCAACTTGTGGTGGTGTTTCACCTTTGTGCTGCTTCCTACTTTACTGTGTTCTGTTCTCTTTTATAGTCTTCCTTATCCTGGAGTGATTGATCAATGTGTTTGGTGATTAAAGTGTAAATTTCTAGCCTCCTTTCTGTTCTGAATCCACATTCAGTTTTATTAAGAAGCACTGCACTTAGATAGCAGTATAAGATGCAATAGATCCTAATTTTGCACACATGGTTTCATTTTGTTGGATTAAATCTGATGGTAACAGCACCACATTATGTATTTGCTTCTCATGAAGTCAATTCATGTTAGAATTCTGCTCTCTCTTAGGGAATTGGTCAATTTTGATTTGTACCACTGTGCCTTCAGTGGCTAACTGCTAAACCTCAAATGAAGATATTATTTCAGGGAATGTCTGAATCTGATAAATTTCTTTATGAGAACATTCCAAGAAGACACACAGGCTTATAGTTATTTCATGACGCAGCTTGTAGGCAAGAGTAACTTGTCAGACTAAATGGGGAAAAAAAGAATGATTAGATTAATAGAGGAATTCAAAAAAGAGATTGCCAACCATTTCTGAAAATTGTGGGGTTTAAAATTTCTTCCCTTGTATTTACAAGAATATAATTTTTTCCTGTTTTGATACATTAAAAAATATATATGCAAATTAAAAAAAAAACAAAAGAATCTAAAAGCTCAGGTTTGCTGGTCAGTAATCATCCACGTTTATGACTTTTCCCTGTATTCATGTCTTTGTGCTTTAAAGAAGATGGCCAACTACTGGGTTTCCCTTACAATTGCTCATTTCCTTGTAAATGTATTAGCAATTAGCTCCCAGTGTACCTAATTGTAGTTTTGTTTGACTTTCGACCTTTCTCTGCTTACTGAACTAGAAGAAAAATAGATTAAGGCTAATGTAAATGGCCAGGTTTTCTGCTTTAGTGAAAGCTTAAAAGAAAGCAGACCTTTGATTAACGTGTAAGGGGATCGACTAGTCCCAGCATTGAGTAAGCTGAACGGTTAAGTGCCGGGAGGTACAATAGGAAAGCTGGACACCTCCCAAAGCCTCCCGAGTTTGCCCTCTGCCATGTTTCTGTATTATTTTAGATTTAAAGTTAATTCCCAGAATGTCAAGTATACCCATATTCAAATGGAAGTACGAAAACATATCCTGAAGCCAAATAGGAAAAAAAAAATTTGTGCTGCCTGTTGGCTCAAATAATTAGTGTGAAAATTAGCTATAAATTTTTAAATGTATTTAGTTATTCCACATTTTAAAATGTAATCCCGTATGTGTTTTTTAAAAAACCGTAGTAGGATAATTCCTAATTGATGTAGAATGGAAACAAAACATTGACATTTTTACTTATTTTCAATTTAAGTTGCATTTGGGGGGGAGAAAAGGATATGGAGTTTGGCTTTAGTTGGCGTTGTTTTACTGCCATGGGAGTTTGCTTTCATCTCAGTTCCCATAGATGTGTGTGAGAAATTCTTCAGGGTCTGAAACAAGAATATCTTCAGGGTTATATGATCTGACCTAATCAACCATGAGTACTCTGATACTCTTTAAAAAAAAAAAAAATCCCTTGTAAAAGCTATTTAATGGAGGCCTTTCTCAATCATCTTCTCCTCCTTCCCTTGATTAGACATCGATGAGTGCAGCGTCATTCCTGGGATATGTGTGACTGGCGAATGTTCCAACACCGTGGGAAGCTATTTTTGCGTTTGTCCACGTGGATATGTAACCTCAACAGATGGCTCTCGGTGCATCGGTAAGCCTTGGATTTTTGAAGGCACAATACAGTGCTCCTTTATAATAACAGAATAGCCCAAACACGTATGAAGATGGCAACGATTATAAAACCATTGGGTAAATGGCTGAAAAGGTTGTTTGAAATAAATGGTACCACTATTGAGGGATTGATAGACCAGGTGCTCTTTGCAAAGACTTCAGTTTCACAAGCCATCTGGGTTTGTTTTATGTTGTCAGAGTCATTTTGGAAATGAAGAAAGACTTCCTCAAGACATTGCTCTTGGCCAGTGCTAGAGACAAAAAGGCCGGAGAAAGATTTTTTTAATCTGCCTTGGAAGCCGGGATGTAGTAATTAAAGTTTCTTTTGTTGCTATGCATTCATTATGAATGCATGTCAGTGTCTTATTTACTTAGAGCTTGTTTATTCTAGTGAAAATAATTATTGCAGAAAAGAAATTGACACCTTTAATTTTGTGTTTTAAACATATTCAGAGTAGAGCCAAATACATTTGTATGTTTTCCTTTGTTTAGACAAATGAAACACTGCTTCTCAGTTATGATGTAGGTCATCCTTTATTGAGCAAAGCTTAAGCTTAGGGCAGCCATCCAACAGTGAACATGAGGGATGGGGATCCCTCCTTCAAATTACTGTGTTGTCATCCTAAATAATAGAAGAACAACAATGGCTGTCATAGAGGAAACAGAGGTAGTGGTAGTGAAGATAATAGCATTTATGGGGCACCTGGGTGTCTTGGTCAGTTGGGCGTCTGATTTTGGCTCAGGTCATGAACTCATGGTTCATGGGTTTGACCCCGTGTCAGGCTCTGTGCTGACACCCCGGAGCCTGGAGCCTGCTTTGGATTCTGTCTTCCTCTCTCTGTTCCTCCACTGCTCACACTCTGTCTCTCTCTCTCAAGAATACATAAAAATTTTAAAAATTAAAATAAATAATAGTTACCATTTATGAGACACATGCCACATGTAAGGCATTGGACAGCTATCTTATCTCATTATCTCATAGCTGTGGGGCCTTGAGCAATATACTGACCTGTCTGTATTTCAATTTCTTCTAGTAAATGTGCAATAAAATATTCTTTATTGTTTTTTTCCTTTTTTTTAACTTCAAGTTAGTTAACATAAAGTGTAATACTGGTTTCAGGAGTAGAATTTAGTGATTCATCACTTATGTATATCACCCAGTGCTCAAACCAACATAAGCCCTCCTTAATGCCCATCACCCATTTAGCTCATCCCTCCCTCCATACCCCTCCCTCCATACCCCTCCATCAACCCTCAGTTCTCTATATTTAAGAATCTCTTATGGTTTGCCTCCTTCTCTGTTTTTATTTTATTTTATTTTTCCTTCCCTTCCCTTGTGTTCATAAAATATATTTGTTGTTATTACGAGGAGGAGAAGGAGGATATATATGCCTGCACTGGACCCATATGTTATGTAATCCTTGTAATAGCTCTGTGTGACATGTGTAATTATTCAGATTTGCAGACAATGACATTTCAGGTTCAGAGAATTTTAGTGACTTACACAATAGTACAGAGCCAACAGATGGAACCAGTGTTCTTATCCAGATTGCTCCAGTAACACCTGCATCTGTGTTACTGCCCCACTACGCTGCCTCCTTACCTACTTTAAGGCAGTGGATAACCTGTGTCTAAATATCAAGGTCTTAGCCTGAGTGGTTTCTTTAACACCATATGAACAATCTGCTTTAAGAGGTAGGATGTCTGCTTCTAGCCTTCCTCTCCCCTCTTAGAGTGACAAGATTTGAATGATAGTTGTTTGTTCTTTATGAATGCATCAAGGTTCCTATCTTACGTTAGGTCAAACATTTTATGTGGAATATTAGGTCTATAACATGGAGAAAATTTAATAAGTTTTAGGGTCAGTATGCCCATTGATTCACTGCATGTAAGTCTAATTTATGTAACATAATTTCAAAGTCAGCTGTCAGTGAGAGTTGAAAACTAGTAAGAACTACCCCCACTGGCTTGATTTTCTAAAACTATGTAGGAAGATACTGTGTGTACACACACATCCACACATTCGCCACCTTGAAACAGACATAGACCCAACGCTGTAGGAGAAATAGCCATTTGGAAGCCATCATTGAACATCACTTGCTGGATGCCATTGACCCTGGTTTCAGGAAACTTATGTTCTAGAATATGGGAAGGTGAAAAAGGGAGGCTGGAGATGTAAGCGACTCTATTATTGTGAAGTTCTGGAAATCCAAGTAAGGTATTTTATTTGGTAGGCACTGTAGAGTAATTGAAGCCCTTTGAGAATGGATTGGAATGGAGGTTTTTAAGGGGGGATGAGGGAAATAAATTAGTTAGAAAGAAGAATTTGACGCAACAAATGTTAGTCTTTTATATTATATTTCCAAATTATATCCTCATGTTTGATTTTTTAAAATTTCTAAATATTTTAGTCAACAATTTGTGTTCATTTTTTTTTTTTTTTGCATTGAAAAAGAGGCAGAGTCTTTGTTATATTCCGATAATCAAGATCAAGATTCCCAGAAATTTATGGAGGTTGTTTCTCTTTGGTGTCAGATATTTGATTTACTTTGAAATGACCATAAACTCTCTTCATCTCTTGCCTATCTCTGTAAAGTTTTAAGTCTTTACCTGAACATTCAAAGCCCTTCAGAAACGGTCCCAGCTTTTATTCAAGGTCCATTGCTAATAGCTTGCTGCCTCAACACTCACATTTCTGTCACTGCTGTACATGACCAAACTGCCATACCTTTTTCATGATAGCTTCTCTTCTGAAGCATCTTGATGTCCCCTCACTGTGCTCATTAAAACCTGACTCGTCCTCTGAGTCCCCAGTTAGATGTCACATTTTCTTCTTGGGCACAATTAATCAGCCCGTCCCATAATATTTTTCATTTCCTTCGTTTCTGGCTTTCTCACATTGCACAGATATTTACACTTTATATGTCAGTCAGACTATAAGCTCCATTGGTTCTGCGTTATGCTGCTCCCTGGGAGCCTCACATGGTGACTTGTGTAGTCCTGTGGGCTCAGTAAATCTTTTACCAATGGAAAACCAGCAAATGGATGAAGTAGATGATGTTGGATGTAAGAATTTTGTGTTGGTTAATAACTGCTTTACATCATTTGGCATCCTGCTGGACGTGGTGTGTTGGGGTCCAGGATGCCCCTAAGCCAAGCGCCTGCTTAAGCTTCCAAGAGCTGAGGCACTTTGAGTCCTGTGCTAAGCGTGAGAATCTCCATTCATTTCAGTGTTGACATCCTGACCCAGGAACAAAGGAGATCCCCTAAGGAGGGGAGAATGACACTCCAAAATTATAAAGCCATAGTTAAATTAAGTAACAACCTTAAAACATTTTTGAATAACTGTGTTACATTTGGAGTAAGGATGTGTTTTCCATATATGAAAAAAAAAAAACAAATCTGATGTTTTAATGTGTAAGAGATCTTTGATTTTAATTTTTAAAAATTTGACTGTATTTTCTTAGACTCTATTTGTTTATGATTGAATTATGTATGTCCTGGATATTTCTATGCTATTTATTTTATAACCACATGCATACTGACAATAATGAGTTGGCTGGACTAAGAACTTTTTTTTTGAGTATGAAAATGCATGTTATCTCCATGAAGGCTTAATGCTGCCATAATTTCTTATTCTAGTTAACAAAAATATCCTGAGTCTATACCACATTATAAAGCATCAATAATCACTTCTTGGCCTTTTGGCTAAGATCATGGGTAAAGCATCAATAAACTGCCTTTTTTTCTTTTATGGGTAGGAAAACAGTTTCATATGACAGAAGAATTTAGCTGGGCATTTTAATTTTAAACTAGGATAGTTTTCCCATTTTACTTTATACTAAATATGAAAGTCAAGTGCCTAATATAATTTTATCTAGTATGTTTTATCAAATTTTCTTTTTAATATCCAGGACAGAGCTTTCTTTTCAACGCAGAGTACTAACATACGTCAGTTCTAAAAAGAGTAGAAATATGCCTAATAATCTTTTTCTTAGAAGCATTTTTTTTTTAATTTTTTTTCAACGTTTATTTATTTTTGGGACAGAGAGAGACAGAGCATGAACGGGGGAGGGGCAGAGAGAGAGGGAGACACAGAATCGGAAACAGGCTCCAGGCTCTGAGCCATCAGCCCAGAGCCCGACGCGGGGCTCGAACTCAAGGACCGCAAGATCGTGACCTGGCTGAAGTCGGACGCTTAACCGACTGCGCCACCCAGGCGCCCCATCTTAGAAGCATTTTTAATAGCCCAATTTAATGACCTTTGTGTCGTTTTAGAATACTCTGGCATTATTGATACCTAATTTCCACATTGTTATAGAGGCAAAGAGAGTGATTGCCAGGCAGCAATGAGTAATTAATGAATTGATAAGAGCAGTGAGCAAATTCTGTATGCAAGATGACGTGACTGCTGCTGTTATGAACAGAGCCAGCAGGGACCTTGAGCAGAGATACAAAAGCACCAGTCATCAGCAAAGCCAATGAAATTCAGAAAATGAGAGCGTTCAGAAATCTTATAGCTACAACATCCTAGGACATTTTCTTCAGCCTTACAAAAGTTTCAGTGCACTATATTGCCTTGGAATATTCTTAAGGAAACAAAACCTGAAAACATAATGTGAAAAAAAATAAGAACATTTGAGGCCATAGGTGATTAATTGCTAAATCGTTTTGTAGGCACTGGATGCTATAAGTCAAAAATTCTTGAGGAAATGGGCACTGGCGTAGACTCTGGCACACAGGTAGGCGCTTCATAAAGGGAACAGAGGTTTGCCAAGCAAAGAAGAAAGGCATGAGCAAGACACAGAAACTTTGTGTGAGGGGCTCTGGAGAGGATGCAAAGAGTTCATCTGAGAAAGAGAGCTGAGGGGAGGAAATAGTTGGAAACAAAACAAGGCAGATGGTTGAGATAAAGATTCTGTTGCTGAGGTTCTTAACTTCTTAACTTCTGTGCTGAGGAGTATCAGATTGATCCAGAGAGCAGTGAGAGTGACTTAAGAATTTGAGCAGGACAGAGACCAGAGACGAAAATCAGTGGGGGAAAAACATTTTAAAAGAAATGAGGAAGATAGAGAGTGATGACCAGGAGATGCTCTTTCTAGGTGGCCATGGGTGTTGATCACATGTGCACGTGCCTATTTGCAAAATGCTTGAGAGATAACCCGAGACGCCTAAAAATGTTTAACTAAAGGGAGAAAGGGAGACAGAGAAGCAACAGTATACTGAGTAGTGTTTTACCTTTAACTTCAGAATCATGTAGAAGACAACTGGTGGAACAGGGATACTGGTTTTAATTAGGAAGGAATGTCCTAGCAAGAAAAGGGTTATATAGTTAAGGAAGAAACACTTCATTATTTTAAGGAAAAAAATAAACCTAGGAGCCACAGTGCTTCTATTTCTTTCATTGTTCCTTGTTCTAGTTAGCCTTGTGTAATGGAAACATGAAAGCATACACGGAAGTATTTTAGGAATAGCAAGAATCTGCAGAATTAATCAAGGGGAACCCAAGTTGGCCCCAGATCATCAAAGAGGCAGGTGCAGTCCTCCAGTATCAGGGGATGCAGCCTGAGACAATGGCTTCTATTTATTGACCACCTACGATCACTAATATTCTGACCTGAGCTAACCTTATCAGTGTTTTCCGGCTGAATCCTTCATTTTTAAAGAGCAAAACTCATTCAACAGGAGATCTGTTTATTTCGAGGTACAATCCCCAGCTTTTACAAAGTTTTCATCACATTGTGTAATTAACCATTAGTTCTCTTAAATTAAGTTTAGAGTAAATGTCAAGCCATGAGAAAACACTGATAAGAGTACCATTATTTTGCTTCAAGTTAGACCCATATTTTAATCAGAGAAGATGAATTGCTTCCTCTTCCACAGTGTGGCTTTAAATGAGACTTCATGTAAACCTTGTTCAGGAATGTGGTGAGGGTGATAGGAGATTATTGGAAAAATAGACTTGTTTTCATTATTTCTGGCATATCACTCCTGCAGTTAAACATATATCAAGCGTTAGAAGGATTTGTCCTTGTTGTGTAATAAATCTGCCTCATCTGCCTTCATCCCTAATAATTCCCTATTTCAAGAGATGGTGTGCCTAGACAACTCTTAGTCCTACTGGGTGTCCCTTTTCTATTGTAGATATTCTTGCATGTGACACGTTTTCAAACCAGTGCTTTCCCAAAACCATGCAATTTTTGTTATGCAAAGGAATGAGCCTCTGGTTTAGTTTGTAACTTATTTTTAGGGAAACATTAACTATGGGACATCAAACTCATCTGTATTTTATCATAATATGAATTTGACTCTAAGAGTTGGAAGTAGATTGCCTGCTTCTCTGATGTTATTAGAAGAAACTAATCATAGAATTTATGAAAAAATGTATGATTTATTTTCCAATCCTCTCTTTCTGTCCTTCCACCCTCTCACAAATGACATGGTTTCGTCCAATACATATCTTAGGGCTGAGTAGAGATTTCCAAATCATGTAAAGCAGTGGTTATTTATATTAATTGAATTTGAAGACCCCTCTTGGACACACAGAAAATTGCTTTTTAGATCCACTCAGGATGATAATTCATTATCTTTGAGAAACTGCATTATAGAAAAGCAACTGGGTATTTAGTAATCATTTTAAATGAATTTGTGTTTTATTAGTCACAGTGAAGTCTCCATATATGAGAATCACAGTAGTGCCTACATATGGTGAGGCATTTTATACTGATTTTTCAGTGTTCACTGTAAATACCGATTTGTAGACCTCTCACAGTATCATTGCAGATTGCGAAAGTCTGGAACTGGTATAGATTCCTGATGAGCACCTACTCATTTTTATACATATTACCTTACTTCCAGTGTGATATTGTATTTGACCCATGAGTTGTTTATAGTGTATGGGGTTTCCATGGTTTGCAAATTTTCCACATGGGCTTGAAAAAGATGTGTTTTCTCCAGTTGTTGAATAAATCTGTCCACTAGATCAAACTTGTGACTTGTACCATTCACATTTTTTCTTTATCTACTGAATTTTGTCTGCTATATCTGCCCATTACTGAAAGAGGTGTGTAAATATTCCACTGTGATAGTAGAGTTCTCAGTTTCTCCATGTGGTTCTTTAATTTTTGTGCATATATTTTGATGTTATGTTACAAAGTGAAAAATATCTAAAATACTATGTTTTCCTGGTGAATTGAACCTTTTTTTCAATATGTATTGGCTTCCTAAAATTGTTTTCTTCTTGATCTGTTCCTTAATACTTTATTTTTGTGTATTTTATTTCATTGTGCATCACATTTTGTGAGTGGGGTTTAGAGGGTTTAAATATGTGCCTGATGTATATTTTTCCTGTCAATCTTTCTTTTTCCTTAGATTGTAAATATATCTCCTCTAAACAGCCTAAATATTAAAAAAAAAATACTTTTTCACAATCTGAAAACCTTTGCCTTTAAATTGAGATTTAAATCCATTTGTATTTATTATAGTAACCAATCTGTTTGTATTTCTCTTACCTTCTTTGTGCTTCTTATTTATCTTTCTTTTCTGTTACTTTTTTTCTCTTTCTTGCTCTCTTTTTTATTTATTGGTTTCCCTCCTCCCTCACACCCCATTCTTTTAAATTTATTGTTTAGAAATTATATACTTCCATTTCTGTTGTTTTAGCAGTTATCCTAGCATTTTAAGGTGCATATGTAACATAAAGTCTAAAATTAATCTGTATTTTACTCATACAAAACAATGAAAGAATATTAGGATGGTTACTGCACTTAGATCTCCCCCTCTCAACTTTTAAAAATTCTAGTCAGTTGCCACTCTGTTTGAAACAAATTATTTCTGTGTAATATTACAGAGTTTTTTTTATATATACCTGCATATCTAATTATTTTTCCTCATTATTCCTTCATATATTTCAAACCTTCTATTTGGAATCATCTTCCTTTTGCTTGAAGCACCTCTTCTAGAATTTCCTTTAGCAAGAATATTTTGGTAGAAAATTCTTTCTTTTTTTTTTTTCTTTAATGTTTATTTATCCTCGAGAGACAGAGACAGAGTGTGAGTGGGGGAGGGTCAGAGAGAGAGGGAGACACAGAATCTGAAGCAGGCTCCAGGCTCTGAGCTGTCAGCCCAGAGCCTGATGTGGGGCTCGAATTCACAGACTGTGAGGTCATGGCCTGAGCGGAAGTTAGAAGCTTAACTGACTGAGCCACCCAGGCGCCTCAGAAAATTCTTTCTTTTTATGAGTTCCTGAAAATCACATTAATTTTCTCTCTGGAAAGATGGTTTCTTGGGATACAGAGTTTTAGGTTGACAGCTGTTTTATCATAGTATACAGAAGATGCAATATTCCATTGTATTTTAGCATCCATTGGTGCTATTAAGAAGCCATTGATTGGTTCAAATACTCCTTGGAAAGTAATCAGTCTCTCTTTTTAGCCATTTTTAACCTCCTTATTTTTTCTTTGTGGATCTGCAGTTTCATAGTGATGTGGCAAGCTGTGTATTTCTTTTTATTTTTCCCACTTATTGGACATCATAGATCTGAGACTGTCTTGGAACTTTGTTAGAACGGTTCTAAGATAGTATCTGTTAAATATTGCCTCTTCCCTAGTACTTTCTAGTCTCTTACTAGATGCATTTTACCTTCTGATACTCACCTCCATATTTTTTAACTGTTTTTTCATACATTCTCCACGGCTTTGTCTCTCTGAAGTACACTGAAGATAAATTATTCAGATACGTCTTGGAGCTCACTAATTCTCTTTTCAGCTATGTGCAGTATACTGTTCAATACATCCACTAGGCATTTTATTTCAGTTATGATAGTTTTCATTTATAGAGGTTTCACTGAAAGTTTTTAAGACTGTTCTATCATGGTTTATGGACCCCTTTTATCTGTTCACAGTTTCAGACTTTAATTGCCTTAAGCATATGAAATATAATTTATTTATAATTAATATTTAATTAATTATCATTAAAAGTAGTTACAAATTGTCCACCTGTCCTGACCATTCTCATATCTGATATCTGATGTTTATTCAGCTGCTTTTGTTTATGTAGCCTTGTTTCTTTTTTGTGTTATTTACTCATTTATTTAGCTATTTATTTTTTTTGTTAGCCACTCCTGTCTCTTGGGACTTTGCCTATGAGAATTCTTTGAGACCTGCTTAATATTAAGTCCTAATTTGCTGTATTTTACCTTTGTCAGTTGCACAGTATCCCTGCCTGAGGACCTCTATGTAGTATATTCTTACTTTGAAGTTTTTCAGACCGCAGCCTAGTATGAATTGAGACACCAAAGTGTCTCTGTAAGGAAGAGCTTGGAGTTAAGATTCTTAGGAGAGGTTTTTTGTTTTTAGTTTAATTTTGTTTTGTTTTGTTTTTTAACCTCCACTCAACACTGAGGTAGAGACAGATAAGTCTCTTAACTTCCCTCCTGTACATTATCACCTTGTCCTAAGGATATGGGTCTTTGGAGCCCTTCGTTTATGAGGGAGTTTTCTATTACTTTTTGTGTTGGAAGGGAGAATCTGGGCTTTTTATCTTTTATTTCCTGGACCCCGTGAAACTATCAGGGCTGAAACTGAAAGTCTCCAGAGTTTTGCAGAAGCTGTAAATCTGAAACTTAGCTGTGCACTTACCTCTCAAGATCCTGTTTTCACTTCATTGTGAGACTCTGTTTTTCCCTTTCTTTCATGCCAGCTGGGTAATGTAATGTATTTTTAAAATACTTTTTCATATTTTAGGCAGGATCTTTAAATTGGGAGGGACATTCAGGGTAGCTAATCCACCATTCTGCTGGGAACACAACAAATACTGTTTTATTTAATTCTGCCACAAACCCTGTTCCGAGAAGAAGAAGACTTAAATACAGTTGCAAAATCAAGCAGTAGGATTTTGATGGAAGAACTAAGTCTTCTGATTCAAGGCCATGGTTTTGCTTTTTTGTTGTTTTGTTTTGTTTTCTGAGTTTTGTCTTTCATTTTTTCTCAAACTTCATGGTACAAGCTCCTCCTTACAGAATCCTTGAAGACAGAAATACATTCAGCCTACTTTGTAGTACCGAGTGTGTTTCGTAACTGAGATTATTGCTATGAGTTTATGACTTTCTAATCTGCCTTATCTTATTCTTGAGAAATGTAGCAATCAAGTAAATCTAGGAATATGATATCTGGGGCTCCTGGAGTAAATATTCCAAAAATTAATTTCCTGGATCATTTTTGGGAATAGACACCTACCTGTGAACTTATTCCCAGTGGCAGTCTGTCCAAGCCCAGCTTGGAGAGTTCATGAAATGTCTGCCATGCAGTTTGCATGCATGCTTCAAATTGAGTACTTTGCTTTTGGGCCTAGTGACTTCCTTTTGGGAAATGAAAGGAGGTGTTCTGAATCTTAAAGGCAGTACCTTAAAGCCATTTTAACAGTAGCTTATTTATTTTTTGACAGTAGCTTAGAAGCATCCTGAGGTATATACTACAGACCATTTGAGAAAATAGTATATTTGTTTCAAAGTCTGTATCTTGTACTAAACAATTTAAGCTTTACCTATTAATTGAACTTTTTGGCAACTGCTAGATTCATCTGCATCAGTGGAATGCAGCTCCTGATTGCCGTGGTACGCATTTATTCTTGCCATCATAGACAAAACTTCTTTGAAGCTTCTTGATAAAAGTTGAATCATATATAATAAACCAGACCCACAATTTTATCTCCATTGGGTACCATAAAAACAGTTTTAGTTTAAGCTCACTGGGTTTATAGATGATATTAATATTTTATCCCTGTGCAGTTTTGCATTTTATGTTCTCTTCTGATGACGTCTTCCAGACTTCATCTTCTATTTTGATCCATTTGCTACTCTGCTGCCAGAGGGACCTTTTATTGTAATCAAACTTGATCATGTCAGTGCTCTACTCCCAACACTGCAGGATAATGCAAAACTCCTCACCATCACAGTCCTGCCAGGCCCCATGGTTACAGCCTGGTCCTCGCCTGACTTGACTTGTCACCACCATTTGACATCATTTATTGCCCTAATTCTCAAAAATGTCTTGTCCCGCCTCATGGCTTACAACACGTGTGTACACACCTCATTCATAGGTATGTACCTTGAGCCTGACTGTCCCTCAGGGTTCCAGGCTCCTGTATTCAACATCCCAGAGGTAACATGTTTTAGAGAAGCCTTGTACTATGTCCCCGAATCCTGTTTTTCCCCTTGTCTTCCTGTCTCAGCTGTCTAAGTCAAAAACTTAGGAAATTTCCAAGACTCTCTTAATCTCATACCCTACTCCCAAGCAATTCCCCCTGGGCTGTACCTTCAAAATATATCTGCCATCTGACTGCTTTTATCATTGTCACTGCTACCACCATCATCTGGGTCCCCATTTTCCGTCACCAATTCCCATCACTGGTATTCCTGCACTCACCACTGTCAACAGCCAAAGAGTCCTTTTTAAAAATGTAAACCATTATCTTTCCTCTAACTGAAAGCATCCAGTGACTCTTACAGCACTCCATATAAAATTGAAAAGTCCTTCTCTAATGGTTCACGTGGTATTGTGTTTGGTATTTCTCTGAGCTTAGAGTCTTCCGCTCTCCTTTTGTGTTCGCTTCTCTGGCTGTGTTGGCCCCTTGTTTTTACACACATTGAGCACATCCCCTTCTTCTTCTTCCAACTTCTCTTCCCTCAGATAATCACATGGCACCTGGTCTCATATCATGCAGGTCTCTGCTCAGATGTCACTGGCTCAGAGGAGCTGTTTGTGATCAACCTTTCTAGAACAGGAGCTGTATCAGTCAGGTATTGCTGTGTAACAAACAGCCGTAAACGCTTAGTGGCAAACAGCACTCTGCGTCTGCAAGTCAGCTGGAGATTGGATAATCTAGGCTGGAATTGGGCTCTTACTTTCTTTCAAGCTCTGGCTCTATAATATGGGCTCATATCTGCTTTGTGTCTTTCATTACTGTATGCCTGGGATATGGCATGGAATAGGTCAGTGAGTATTTGCTTAGAAAATGAGTAAGGAGGGGCGCCTGGGTGGCGCAGTCGGTTGAGCGTCCGACTTCAGCCAGGTCACGATCTCGCGGTCCGTGAGTTCGAGCCCCGCGTCAGGCTCTGGGCTGATGGCTC